>NC_056737.1:1827533273-1827728273 GCF_019279795.1 Protopterus annectens
CATGACGAAATGCATCCAGCAATGAATCATGCAATACCCGCATATAGTTATATAATTATATCTCTATGTATTTATTTATCTTTCTATATTTATATATATATATATATATATATATATATATATATATATATATATATGGGCCAAAACTATTAGCATGTACTATATTGTTGTCATGTACTAAATGTTTCTTTTACATGTCACCCCTTGTCTGGCATCTATGTCTCTGATGGACAAATCATGTCATAACTGGCACTCACTCCTTATATAAACATCTACAACATATAACTTGTAGGACACATTTTGGTTGGACAACCATGCTTATAAAGGCCCTAGTGATTGTTAGCCTAGTGTACACCTATGAACCTATTTCTTGTATTACTCTTTGTATAACACCTTCACGGCCTGTGTTGTGCTGAAATAGTGTCCTCAGACCACCGTTCTTACCCTGTTAACACATAGGTTCATAGGTTCATAGGTGTGTACTAGGTTAATGACCCTGGAGCCTTTACAAGCCTAGCCTATAGAAGTGCCCTGGCATCTTGTCACCCAGTGTTAGCTCCCAGTGCCGCTATCAAGTAGAGCCATTGGAGTGATCCCCGGGGTGAACATTCTATTACCCATGCACTCATCAAGATTTCTCTTGAAGAGTAACAGTGAGGTGCTCTTCTTGACATATGGGAAGTCTATTCCAGAGCATGGGCAGTCTCTGGGTGAGGAATCTGTCCCTCCAACATGTTCTGTTAATTGTGGTGATGAGGTTGAGGTCTCTGATGTGTGTGGTGTGGAGGGATTGGGATTTCTTTAGATGTAGCATTTCTAACAGAGCTGGGTCAGACATGGCTTTGTAAGTCAAGCAGAGATCGCCTCTAAGTAGGAGATATGAGACAGAGAATAGCTGGAGTCTTTTGCGTTTGTCCGTGTAGGACATGTGTTTAATGCCTAGGATCCTTTTCGTGAGGTACTTCTGTGGCCTCTCCAGCTGTTGCAGGTATCTAGTGAGGCACATGCCAAATGGGATATTATACTTGATGATTGGTCTAACGAGGGAAGAGAGAGAGAGATGATGACCTCCTTCTTCCTGGATGCAAAACCCATGGTAATGAGACGTGCCACACAGAAGGACTTTCTGACATCAGTGGCAATGTGGTAGTCAAAGGAGAGGTTGCTGTCAACCTGCATCCCCAGATCTGGTATGATGCCTTCAATGTTCAGTGGGCTCCCATCGATGTGGTAATTAGTGGGAACTGAGTTTTTACCAAAGGGGATGATGACGCATTTTTTTGGCGTTAAGTTTAAGGCCATTGGTCTCAGTGAGGCCTTTTCTCTAGGATGTCTGCATCACTTGGGGAGTTAACAATGGCTCCCAACTTGCAGTTGTCTGTGAACTTGGTCAGCTAGAGTCCCTTTGTGTTGGCCTGGACTTCTGAGAAGTAGATTCTGAACAGGAGAGGACCCAGGACCGATCCCTGTGGGACTCCACTCATGACTCATTGGCAGTCTGACTTGGAGTCCGCTACTTTCACACTGTGTGTTCTATCTGTGAGCCAATTTGCAACCCACCTAGTGATACAGGGGTTGATGCCTAGTTTGGTGAGTTTATCAATAATTCCTGAGAGAGGAATGGTATCAAAGGCCTTGGCCAGGTCGAGGTAGGCTGTATGCACTGCCTTACCTTCATCCACAGCCCTGATGACTGACTCAAAGAAGTCAACCAGGTTGAGCAGGCATGATCTCCCTTTCACAAAGTCTAGAGTTTGGAGATTTCCTATATCTTTATTAATCAGGTCCATGATGATGCACTCCATAGCTTTACATATCAGACTCATCAGGCTAATGAGGCAATAATTCCCAGGGTCTGTAGTCGCTCCCCCCTTTATGGAGAGGGATGACTGTAGCAGTGCCCCATTCAGTAGGCCCAAAGCCTGAGATAAGGCTGTGACTGAACAGGGCACACAGTTGTGGTGCCAGTTTGCTTTGTAGTTCATGTAGAGCACAGCCAGGGATATTATTGGGTCCTATGGAAGCTGTATTTTTGGCCTTGTTCAATGCAGCTTTAACCTGTGCTGCAGTAATGCTGGGTGCCTGGCATTCTTCCAGTATTGTGATTGGTCCCTTGGGAGGGAGAGAAGGATAAAGTTGACACTAAATCTGTCAGTCAGTATGTTGGCAATATCTGTTTATTCAGTATAGGAGGTACCATTGTGCAGTAATTCAGAGCAAATCTTGGTATTGCTGTGGAGGTTCTTGATGTGACTATAGAAGGCTTTGTGATTGTTTTTAGTGTCTGCCACAATTCTGCCTTCATAGCTGGCTTTGGAGGACTTGATGAGGGATCTCAACTTTTTATTGAGGCTAATAAGGGAGTTTTTCCAGTCTTGGGACTTCACCTTTTTCAGCAACAGTTTCTTCCTTCTGTTGTAGAGTTTATTAATGGCAGGGGACCACCAGATTGGCTTCCTTTTTTTGGAGGAGAACATCTTGTTTCTTTTGGGTATGGCTAGTTCCATGCATTTATGTACATGCTCATTGGTGTATGATTCGGCAGTCATGCAGCTATTTTCCATTGGCATGAATGCCGTGAAGTTAGCCACCTCTGTTTTTAGGAGCCCAAAGTCAGCTTTGGAGAAGTCTTTCAAGGTGGTTACCTTTGCTGGGGGTGTGGGTGAGATGTGGATTTCCATGGTGATTAGTTTATGGTCGGATCTGACCAGTGAGGGCTTGACTATTGGTGTAGAGCAACAGTCGCCCGTGTTAGTAATAACCAGGTCAAGGATGTTGCTTCCTCTAGTGGGGGTCAGAATGAGCTGGTCCAGGGCATTGGAACTGATGAATTCCAGGAAGCATTGGGCCAGTGTATTGGTGCTTGAGTAGTTTTCCCAGTTGATGGAGGGGTAGTTGACGTCTCCTAATGTGAGAGTGTTGGGTTGGACCTTGATAGGGTCCAGGGTTCTTAGGAACATGTAGTGAGAGTCTAGGGACATGGTTGGGGACCTATAGCAGGATATGACCTGGATTGCCATCTTACCCAATGTTAGTTGTATCTGAAGTATCTCACATGTGTTATGCTGGGCTACTAGTTTGGAGGTGTGCATATCCTTTATAAATATGGAGACACCACCACCTTTGGAGCTTTGGTCCATGTTTCAGGGCCAAAAGGTGTGGAATGAGTTATAGCCTGGTAGCACAGGGGTGCTTTCTGATGCTTTAAACTAGGTCTCCATTACAGCACAAATGTCGATGTTCTCCATTTTGAGGAGTGCTTCAAGTGAGTGTATCTTGAGATTTAGACTTCTAGCATTGAGCAGCATGACCCTCAGATTGCATTTATTTATAGCTGTTACAGTAGTAATTTGGTCTTTGGAACACCGCCTAAAAAAGCCAATATAGAGGTGGCAAGAGCCTTAGCCAGTACCGAGAAATCCAGGGGTGACAGATGCAGGCCATCTCTGGCAAAGCATTGAGGTCTGTCAATCATGTCATCCAAACCAGACAGATTATGGATCTCCTTAGAATGACACCAGAAACTTAGTCAATTGTTGAAGTCAGTCATTTTATGTCTGTACTGTGGTATCATTCTGGGTGATGGTAGGATACTGCTCAGGGCTAGGGTCATACCTGTCTGGGCCACATAATCCGAGAGCTCCACCATGTCTCTTTTCATGTAATCTTGGAAGGTGCATCTCAGGTCATTCACACCCACATGGACAATGACAGAGTCATACTTGTATTTGTTGTGGCATGACCTGAGTGAGTGTGTTATGTGTTGGATTCTGGCACCTGATAGACAGCCGACTGTTACCTTCTCCTTGTTCAGCCTAGTGAGTGGGACATCTGTGTGCCTCACTATTGAGTCACCTATGAGTAGTGTATTGGGCAAGGTGTTTAGCCTTAGGGGCTTAGGTTGAGGGACACACTGTGGAGGAGAACTATGTGTCCTGTGGTTTGTGCTGTGTTGTGGTGGTCGAGTGCATTTCTGTCTTGGAGGTCTCTGCTGTTTGGGTAAATTTCTATTGAGAGCCTCTGTGAAGGTGGGTGTGTAGTTTGTGTTTTTATGTGAGAGCTGTGATGGTGAGTGTTCTGGAGGGCTATGTGTTCCATGTGGTGTGGTGCAGGTGTTGACCTTCTCTTGACCAGCTAGTCCGGTCATGGCTGGAGAATGCATAGCTTCAAATTTGGTGATATAAGTGCATCTCTCACAAGTCTGAGTGTTGGGAGGTAAGAAGAGAGGGTTGTCTGTGTACATGAGGCAGTTGCTACACTGTCTCAGAATGCCCTAGTGCACCAGGTTAATAGGAGAATGCACAGGGAACTGCCCTTTAATCATGCCAGGAGGGGTGGTTGTAACTACTAAATACTGAAGCTATTTCCTTGAAGAATGACTAGTGCTGATGGCACTTAGGTGTGCTACAATAATTGCTACAAAAACCTGATGAAGTGCAAAGCAATTAAGCTATTTGAAGTGCAAGAGAGAGAGAGAGAGAGAGAGAGAGAGAAAGAACTAGCAAGATCTAAGGGAAAAACTGAAGAGCAGACTTTCTGGCACCAGTAATAGTTTACCTCAGCTCGGCACTGCTGGACGGAGCTTAAACAAGCACAAACCCGCGCAAATGTGGGCTTTTAAACCAGAAATTTGAAAGGGATGGAAAATCTTCCTAAACAGCCAATAAACTACAAATTCTAGACCAGAAACCACTCCCCTTGTGGTAGATAGGCTACCTAGTGCTTACCACTCCCACTCCCACTGATAAGCTAAAAAGTTTCCCTCCAACACAGAAAGGCTTGGGGGGGCTGAGAAGCTTGCAAACAGTCCTGGATACAGCAAATCTGTATCTTGACTAGACAAGTTACAGGAAAGGCGGCAAACAAGCTTAGAGCTTTTTTTTTTATGGAAAAGTAGCTAAAACAGCGGTAAAACAATTCAAAGTAGTGCAAGCTAGCACACTTAAGTGTGTAGCAGTATTAAAGCAAATACAGTTTAAATAAATGCAATTAAATTAAAAATGACTAAAAACAAGTGCAGAAAGCAGTAAATTAGGAAAAAATCAAAATGGAGGCACTTAAGAGTATCTCTTTCTTCCTCCTGATGCTCTTGCAGTTTGCAGGATGCCAAAACTGGATCCATGGAGCTTAAACAAGCACAAACCTGTGCAAACATGGACTTTTAAACCAGAAATTCGAAAGGGAAAAACTGCCCAAATGGCCAATAAACTACAATTTCTGGGCTAGAAACCATTCCTCTTGTGGTAGATAGGCTACCTAGTGCTTACCACTCCCACTGATAAGCTAGAAGGCTTCCCTCCAACACAGAAAGGCTTGGGGGGGCTCAGAAGCTTACAAACAGTCCTGGATACAGCAAATTTGTATCTGGACTAGACTAGTTATAGGAAAGGCAGGAAACAAGCTTAGAACTTTTTTGTTTGTTTTCTAAAAGAAAAGCAGCTAAAACAGCAGTAAAAACAATTAAAATGCAGTGCAAGCTAGCACACTTGAGTGTGTAGCAATATTAAAGCAAATACAGTTTAAATACATGCAATTACATTATAAAAATGACTAAAAACAAGTGCAGAAAGCAGTAAATTAGGAAAAATCAAAATGGAGGCGCTTAGAGTACCTCTTTTCCCTTCCTGATGCTGTTGCAGTCTGCAGGGTGCCAAAACTGGATTTGTGGAGCTTAAACAAGCGCAAACCAGCTCAAAAGTGGGCCTTTAAACTCAAAAGTTGAAAGGGATGGAAAAACTGCCCAAACAGCCAATAAACTACAATTTCTGGGCTAGAAATCATTCCTCTTGTGGTAGATAGACTAGCTAGTGCTTACCACTCCCACTAAGCTAGAAGGCTTCCCTCCAACACAGAAAGGCGTGGGGGCTCAGAAGCTTACAAACAATCCTGGATACAGCAAATCTGTATCTGGTCTACACTAGTTATAGGAAAGCCTGGAAACAAGCTTAGAAGGTTTTTTTTTTTTTTTTTTTTTTTTTTACAGAAAAGCAGCTAAAACAGCAGCAAAAACAATTCAAATGCAGTGCGAGCTAGCACATTTGAGTGTGTAGCAATATTAAAGCAAATACAGTTTAAATAAATGCAATTAAATTAAAAAAGACTAAAAACAAGTGCAGAAAGCAGTAAATTAGAAAAATAAAACAAAATGAAGGCACTTAGAGTATCAGAAAACAATGCCAGAAAATATGTAAATAATTCAGTCAAGCAAAAATTAAAACAGTGCAGAACTCTGAACAGTTAAAAAGTGCCAAAAATATATTTATCAGCTCTATATTTCCAGATTGTTTGAGAAGCACACACAGTCAGAACACAAGGAGATTCTAGCAATGATATGCAGGACTTATGGAGAGAAGGTTTTGTTAAGGGTTTGTCCACAAGAGTATAGACCACAAGAACCTTCTTATATGTAAAGTAACTCGCCTGAAGCACAAGTGCTAAGACCAAAGCTTAAAATGCTTAGAATAACAGATAAATGTAATTAGGCTACTAACAAGCAGTATTAAATGCAGCAGAATAAAAGCACTTGAGCACTTAAGAGAACATAGCAAAAAAGGGTAATAAAGTATGAATAACACAATTACAGTAAAATCAGATGAATAAAGTGTACAATTTTTTTAAAGTGGAGAGGGAGGAACCAGAAGTGTTCAAAGTCAAAGAAGCAAGGGGGTAGTCCTGCCCAAATAATCTCACTACACTATGTTGAGTGATCAAATGAGATTGGACTGGGAGCAGTAAAGGAGTACCTGAGGTCCACCAGGAGTCCAGGCAGGGGGAAGGAGGGTGGTAAGACATAACTTCTTTATCTGAAGTTGTAAATCTTTATTTATTCTTTACAGTTAGGACCGTGTCCCCAGCTACTTGAGTCCTGGGTGGCCCTAAGGAAGGATATTCCTGAGCACCATAGAACCAAAGGATGCTCATCTCCTGGAGGCCAAATCCAATTTGTAATGAGATATGAAGGTATGAGGTCTTACCCACGTGGCTGCTGCGCATATATCATCCATAGAGGCTCTGGAATGAAAAGCTACAGAGGTAGCCATAGATCTGGTAGAATGAGCCTTTATTCTGGAAAGTAAGGGTAGCTTATTCTGTTGGTAGATAAAGGTAATGACGTTTCTAAGCCAAGAGGATAAAGTCACTTTAGAAACAGGTTTACCAAATCTGGGTCCTGCAAAGGCCACAAACAATTGGTCTGTTTTCCTGAAATATTTAGTTCTGTCCAAATAACAACAAAGCTGTTGGTGCACATCAAGGGTGTGCAAAAGGTACTCCCCTCTATTAGAATGCCCTGGGAAGAAAATTGGCAGGTCAATAGATTGATTAATGGAAAAAACAGAAATGACCATGGGCAAGAAGGAAGGGTCAGTATGAAGGGACACCCTATCCATGTGGAAGATCAAGTATGGACTCTTGACACCCAAGGCCTGCAGCTCAGATAATCTTCTCACTTAGGTGAGTGCTACTAGAAGTATGGTTTTCCAAGACAAAAATTTCAAATCACATGAATCAAAGGTCTCAAAGGGAGAACCTGTAAGAGATTGAAGCACCAGAGTCAAGTCCCAGGGATCTAAGGGATGCTTGACCGGAGGTTTAACATGTAATACTCCCTTCAAAAAAGTCTTGCATAGGTGGTGTGACATAACTGAAGAATTTTCAAGACCATTATGAAAATTGGCGATAGCTGCTAAATGTACAGTGATCATTGAAGCTGAGCCTCCTGCATGCAGGAGAGTAGTCAGGTATTGCAGAATCTTTTGAATAGGCATAGAGAAAGGCTCTAAGTTCTGGTCTTTGTCCCAAATAGAGAACCTAGTCCATTTACTAGAATAAAGCTTTCTAGTGGAAGGTTTGATGGAGGCCCGAAGAATTTCATGAACAGGAGATGGGATGTCAGTCAGTCTGGCAATCACTGGAAGTGGAAGAACCAGGCTGTGAGCTTGAGACTGTGCAGGTTCAGATGAATCAATCCCTGAAGATGGGATAACAGGTCCTGGGAATGATCCAGGATCCACGGGCTATGAATCAGATGAGGCCATAGAAAAGGGAACCAGACTTGATGTGGCCAGTAGGGAGCAATAAGGATCACTTTGCTTTTCAACTTCTGAGATTTCTGGAGAAATTTTGGGATGAGGGATATGGGGAAAGGCATACAGAAGACCCGGGGGCCAATCGTGCATTAGAGCGTCCCTTGGTGGTT
Source organism: Protopterus annectens (assembly GCF_019279795.1). Classification (NCBI taxonomy): domain Eukaryota; kingdom Metazoa; phylum Chordata; order Ceratodontiformes; family Protopteridae; genus Protopterus; species Protopterus annectens. Next base: position 1,827,541,471 of record NC_056737.1, read on the forward strand.
CCCCCTGAGGGGGAATCAAGGCAAAATAGCTCCTGCATTTGTAATTCAGAGGGGAAGCAAACAGGTCACAGCAAGGCTTGCCTCAGTGTTGGAAGATCCGAGCTGCTATTACAGGATTGAGGGACCATTCATGAGGCATCATGGTGTTCTTGCTCATATTGTCCGCAATAAGGTTGGAACTCCCGGGAATGTGCATTGCTATAAGAAAGCGATTGGAAGCTATCACCCAGTGCCAAATCCTCATGGCTTCCTGACACAGGGGGTAAGATCTGGTTCTGCCTTGCTTGTTGATATACCAGACAACTGACCTGCTGTCTGACTGAATTGCAATGGTCCCCGAAGGCAGGGATGCATGGAACGCTTGCAACGCTAAGGGAACTGCCCTCAGTTCCAGGACATTTCTGTGCAAGCTGGCCTCGAGAGGGGTCCAGGTGCCTTGGACAGTCTTTCCCTGGAAATGTCCCCCGCAACCCCACCCTAATAGAGAAGCGTTCGTAATCACCATGGCCGTGGGTTGGGGAAGACAGAACAGTGGACAGCAAAGATTTATGTTGGGAGGGTGGCCTAATGGTTACGGTGTTTGCCTTACAAACACAAGGTGCAGGGTTTGAGTCTCAAGGGATAATTGCCTAGGCTGACAATGGCTCACAAGGGCAGTTAGCCTAGTACTAACCTATGAACCTAAGATTCTTTTGTGGCTCCATCCACCATAGCATTTCCTCCTTGCAACGGTTCATAAGGCATATCATGTGGTTGAGTGGGTGGGTTAACAATGACCATTGTGCGGAGAGGAGCCACTGCAGGATTCTCATGTGCAGTCTCGCCAGTGGTACCAAAGTAATGGCAGCTGCCATGGAGCCCAAGAGTTGCAGTACAAGACATGCTGGTACAAACGTGTGAGGAAGAAGGTCTTGAATTTGGTGTCTTATTTTCAAAAGCCTGTGAGGGGGAAGAGAAGCTTGACAGGATGTTGTGTTGAAGACCGCTCCAATAAATTCCAGTGTCTTCCTTGGAGACATCTGAGATTTGTCTTTGTTGATTGTAATCCCTAAGCAGAGAGTGAGATCTTGATTGTAAGAAAGGCTGCAGACTAGGATATTCCTGGTCGGAGTGGTAAAGAGCCAGTCGTCTAAATAGGGAAACACCTGGAATCCTTGTAGTCAAAGATGAGCTACCACAACTGCCATACATTTGGTGAGCACTCAGGGGGCTGTTGAAAAACCAAATGGAAGTGCCCTGAACTGGTAGTGATTGGCTCCCAGTCGGAAGCGGACAAACCTCCGGGAGCAGTGATCCATCTTTATGTGGTAATACGCATCCTATAGGTCTATAGAACACATCCAATTGTCCCTCCCTAGGAAGGGAAGAATGGACTGTACTGTGACCATCCGGAATTTTCAAGGTTTGATAAATTTGTTGAGTAGGCTGAGATCCAGGATTGGTCTCCAGTTCCCTGTCTTTTTTGGCACTAAAAAGAACCTTGAGTAAAACCCGGATTCTGTCTGTTCTGGTGAGACTGGTTGCATGACTCTTTTTCTTAGCAGTTTTTCTATTTCTAAGGCTGCTAATCCCCTCTGATTGGGTGGTACATCAGGGATTCATTTGACTGGTCTGGGAGTTAGGTTGAAAGGTATTTGGTAGCCTCTGGATATTATTCTCTGCACCCAAACATCGGTAGTAATAAGATGCCAGGCTGGTAGATGCAGAGAGAAATGACTCCCGACTGCTTCCAGAGGAAAGCAATCGGGCAGCTGCTCAGGAGCGCTGGTAGGGTCTGCCAGAGAAAGAATGCCTGGCTCCCTGGATATGCGGACCCCCTCTACCCCAAAAGGGCCGTCTTCCATATGAGTAGCCTCCTCTGCCCCAGGGGGATTGCTCACCACGAGTGTCATGAAAGGATCCTTGGGATTTCTTGAAGCATATCTTTCCCCACTTCTGGTTCCTGGAGTAGGGTCTCTGGGGGTTGGAAAAGCATATACCCACAGCAGACAAGGTCTTTCCTTCTTTCTCACTATGTGCAAGTGTGTCATGTACCTTGGGTCCAAAAAGTGCAGATTTGTCGACAGGTGCATTAATGAAGGAAGATTTAAAAGTGTCTGCGAAATCACACAACCGCATCCAAGCATTACATCTCATGACAACACCAGATGCGGCTGCTTGAGCTGCCCCCTCAGTGGTGTGAGATATCAAACGCATCGAGGAGTTCGAGATGGATTCAAGGGTAGCTAGCTGTGAGGCAACAGTGTCACGCACCTCATTAGGCAGTACCCCCAGCAAAGAGGAAGCCATTTCAGAAATTAGGTTTCTTTGGAGGCAAGTAAAGTGCACCAGATAATTCAGCGACCGAATGGTGAAGGTTACTGAAACATAAGTCTGCTTCCCTAGTTTGTCCATGGTCTGGGATTCCCTATTTGTAGGATGAACAGTGGAACTGTCTTCTGCCAGTTCCCTCTTGGTGGCTGCCGCCACGACCATAGAATCAACTGTCAGCTGCTTTGACCAGTGGGGCTGGTCTTCAGGTATAGATAAAATTTTGTCCGGCTTCTGGGGAACAGGTTCTACATTGTCTGGGGCCTTCCAGGCACACTGCACAATTAGTTTAACAAGATCATCTGCTGGTGGTGTCACCCAGGAAGTAGATGGCCAGGCACGGAAGTCCTGCAGAAACACCGATTCCTCAGAAGAAGGGTTAGAGGACTTCCATTCCCCCTGCTATTTGAGGATTTCGAGAATGTCTCAAAATGAGACACCATCTGGGGGAGAATGAGGGGACCCTTCCCCTTCATCACAATCAGTGTCTTCTGTGATAGATTCCTCCGGGGAGTCAAGGTGCTTCCTCTTGCACTGTTTCTTCTGGGGTGGCTCTCCAGTGGGATCTTCTGAAGAGGACTCCGGAGAAGGGGTTCCCTTCACAGGGGGTTCTGATACTGGTGTCCTAGGGGCTGGTTGTGAGCCTTCAGAGTGAAGGGTCCTATCCATCACCTGTACAGCAGGTGCACCCAAGCCCAGTTCCAGTTGGTGCCAGTGAGAAAATAGGTGCCGGATTAGGTACCAAGGCATGGACAGTCCAAGCACCACTCTGAGAAAGCATCGGCTCCATTGTAGCTGATGTTGCCAGGGTGATGGGTGCCGACAGGGGAGGCACTGCTGTCAGATCCGAGACAGTATGTACCGAAGCGGGTGCTGGGGGAGGATAAGCAGGAGAAGATGAGATAGAAGATTCCGAGCCAGGGATGGTAGGTCTGGGCAATCCCCTAGCTACCAGAAGCTGGTCCACAACCCGCACTAAGTCTAGCTCAGAAAAACTCCTAGTAGATCTAAAAGAGGCTGCAGAAGGGGAATCAGGTCTTTCTAGAAAGGGACTAAACCACTGCCCTAAGAAAAGATCGTAAGTAGGAGAATATCTTGTCCTTGGCAGGTAATCAGATTTTGGAGCCAATGGACCTGAAAAAACTGTCGGCACCATGGCTGGGGATGGTGCCAAGGCATGTACAGTCATCGGAAGCCCATGGAGCTGAAGAAGCTGTCGGCACCATAAACGGGGATGGTGCTGAGGCATGTACAATCATTGGAGCCCATGGAGCCAAGGAAACTGTCAGCACCATGGACAGGGATGGCGCCGAGGATTGTACAGTCATCGGAGCCCATGTAGCTGAGGAGACTGTCGGCACTGTGGACAGGGATGGAGCCGAGGCATGAACAGTCATCAGAGCCAATGTAGGAGCCAAAGATGGCACCGAAGTCAGTGGTGTTGTGTTTGGAACCAAGATAAGAGTGAATACCATGGTCGGTACCGAGGAAGAGGACACAGATCCTGGTGCCGAAGAGGTCTGCGCCGAGGGTGCCGGTGAAGCACGGAGCAGACTCGGTTCTGTAACTGATGGAGATGCAGGAACTGAGTGACTCCATTTTTCCTTATATTTTTTGGTCTTAGGAGGGGGTGAGACCTCTGACCCAGATAGAGCCTCCGAGAAAGGTATCTTGAGTAAACCTTTTAAAATAAGTTTATTCTTACATTCTGCTAGTGTCTGATTAGAAAAACCAGCACAAATGTCACAATCAGCTTTCAAATGCTCCACGCCCAAAGAGTAGACACAACGAACATGTTTTATCTGAGTTAGGCATCTTACGTTCACACTTCTCACACTGTTTAAAACCCAACTTAACTTTGTCTGACATAGTAACTGAAACAATACTATCCTGTAGAAAAATTTTAAGGAAGAAATAGCAGTGGAGTTATGCTAAGGAATACCACTAGTAAAAGAGGCTTATCAAAGACAGGAGAGAGAGACAGTCAAAAGAGGTAAAAATTAAGTTACCACGAAAGAGGGTAGGAAATAGGCCCAGGTTATAGGTGACAGTTATAAAAGACTAACTTGACTAAACATTTTGAAATTTAGAAGAAAAACTCTCATAAAAAACAAATTACTAAGCTTGAGAGAGATGGCTAACACGTCTGACTAGGAATGCGGCAAACGAGATCTGGAGTATCTAGGAGAGGGGCATTGTGGGTAGGTTCTTAGCTGAGAGTTTTTGGCTTGTGCGAGCTGGAAAATGGCCGTATCGGTTCCGAGGACGGAACCGAGGTCCTAACTGTAAAGAATAAATAAAGATTTACAACTTCAGATGTGTATTTATCAGTTTGGAATATCAGATGGGAAAAGATTCCAACTCTGCTCACAGCCAGGAGAATTTAGCTCTCTACTATATCAGCTCTGCTCATATTCACAGAAATGCAGTTTGTAGTGGAAGTACAACACAGAAAATACACCTCAGGCAATGACTAACAGCTAAGATGGGCTGGCTCAACAACCACCTGAAACTAGCTTCTGAGCTACCATGAGAAACAAGGTGCAGACAACAACAAAGGACATAAACAATACAGCAAATATATAAATAATAAATATAAATACAGCACAGTGCAAACTGAGTTGCAAAAAGTGTACTTATCTGTTTGCTGTATAACTAACTAACTAAATACATAAACTCATTGACCGAATATAAACAGTTGCCATTTTACATTTATTACTGCTGAAGAACAAATATGTAAAGGGTTTGAACTTCCTTCTACTAGCTGGTGTCCATTTATTCATGTGAACTGCTCTGAAGGTATTTGCCCACAAAAAGACAGAGCTCGGCACAATCAACTCATGAAATGCACCTGCCTTCTTCATTATTTGTAGTTTCTCCTTTTCTTATTTACTACAGCTTCATTCATAACTGCTATATCAGCTTCAACACTTGAGTTGCAAACATCTCTGCTTGCTGCAAAACTGAAAGATTCCGTTTACACTGTCTCTGTTATAATGTTCTGAATTCTCTTTACACAACGTATGTACAGTTAAGTTTTTTAACCATGGACTCTTCTGGGATCCTCTTGTTTTTATCATTAACTTGGTGTATGATCTCCAGAGACTTTCCTGATAGTTAAATAATGAAGCTGTGTTACACGCTTACTAGGTAATGCATTACTTCTTAGCAGGCTGCATAGCAGAATTTAATATATTGCCATTGAATAGTGAACTGAAGATTTTTACATTTATTATGTTGTGCCACTGACCTGAAACCTAAGAAATTAACAATGGAAATTTTCAATAGTAGGTTAATCACATAATGATGTGTGAGGAATACACCTAAAATATACTTACACACAAGCATATAATTACTGGCTTTGGATTCATTTAGTCAGAAGCTCCTGTTTCCAAACACATACTAGTTTGCAAGGCTCACCCCCACTGCACTCTTTTTCCACTGGCTAATGCAACTTATTTATATAACATTTGTTTACTGGGAAAGTCGAACTGAGACAGAGCCCATTTTCAGTAGAGACCTGAGGAGAAGCACTCCAGACACGTCTTTGGAATGTGAATAGAAACTGGAGGACCCAGAGAAAATCAACACAAACATGTCTGCAAGGAGGACATGCAGACTCCCCACAGAGTGCACCACAGCCGAGAATCAAATCAGAGAACCTCTTGCTGTGAAGTGACACACACACACACACACACACACTACAACTGTATACATATACTCACTTCCAGATCACACAGTACAGGGGAAATCTCTGTGTCCCTACTATTCAATCTTTATGATTCAACTAACATCTACATGACAAAATTGATATTCGCCCACATGACCACATTGTTTGGATATATATATATATATATATATATATATATATATATATATATATATATATATATATATAGTTCCACTTGAAATCATCGAATGCTTGAAACATCAAAATTCTGATCATCAAGACCAGAACATCGAGTTTCAAACCATCAAAGATTCAAAGGAAACGTAAAAAAAAAGAAACAAACCTCTAAAAACTATTTTATGCATGGGGGGCCCCTGCACCCCCCCCCCACACACACACACAACTTTAATATACCAACTCGGAGATCGCACTATAGTGGGGTAAAGGGAAATCTCCATTTTAGCCCTATATGCAGAAGCGCTAAACGGGAGATTTCCCATACCCTGTCTGCAGTACCATCACAAAGATGGCACATTCACAGACACAGTGTGCAGGGCACCTTGCTGCCCTGCAGAAAGACTAGCTTTTTCCCTTGTTTACTTACCTTTTTCTTCCCCTTGACATTTGATGGTTTAGAATTTCGATGCTTTCAAGTGGAACCATGTATGTATATATATATATATATATATATATATATATATATATATATATATATATATATAGATAGACAGATAGATAGATATAGCTATATATACATATATGTATATATCTACATATGTACTTGGGCACACACACACACACACACACACACACACACACACACACACACACACACACACACACACACACACACACCAAAATTAGAAGAATTGCTGGGAAGTGGTAGGAAGCTGGATTACACGTGGACAACTCACAAAGACTGGAACAGGGTATAGACCTGACCCTGGGTTTTGAGGCACAAAGCTTATCTGCTATGATGCTGTACTGACCATTAAAGTCTAACACAAAGAATTTACATATACGCTTTTTATCACACACAGTCTATTTCTCAGTGAAGTGCAGTAATAATAAAAGTATTTTTGAACTTGAACATTGCTATGGCCGTAAGAAAATAATTTGATCAGAGACTGAATCTATTTACAAAATACCAAACTTTACATCTTGCTTTCAGTGTTATTCAAGTTGTGGGAAACCTCCGACAAAAACATAATAAATTATGAAGTCTTACAGCAGAGAGACTGTTCGAGATACAGTAATTTCCTTACCACTCTCTTGGAGTATTGGGTCATCATCTTTTTGTCAGTGGCAGAAGGATCAAGTATACAATATTATAAAAATAATTCTTATCCAATGAAGTGCTTCAAGCCTAAATGAATGATGATATTGTAAAACAGCTTTTAAAGGAAGAAGTGCCCTGTCAAGGCATGTTTATTATTTGTAACACAGTGTCATGGCACACACTTGTCTTTGATGCAGAAAGCTGTGGGTTCTATTCTCAAAGCAGACAGATGGATTGCTGCTCTCCTGAGTGTGTTGTCCTTTGGATGAGATGTTAAACTGAGGCCCCATCTGCCTAAGTTGTTGATAATTCAGGTGGATGTAAAAGATCCTATGACACCTATCAAAATGAGTAGGGGAAGTTCCCTGACACCCAGGCCAAATTTCCCCTAATAGTAAAAATACCACCTTAGGTCAACCCAGAAAAGATTATACTAATCTAGTGGGCCTAACTTGGTCAACAAAGGATTAAAAAAGGGCTTGAGCAGAATGCTTTTTAAAGGTGGTATATTGTGTATTTGATGGGCATATGAATGCCATAGATTCATAAGTTGTTACTAGGCAACCAGCCCAGGAGACCATTAATGAACCTAACCCAAATTCTCAATTGTCCTAAAGCACTGTCTGGTCAAATGACTTGCTGAAGTTCACACAATAACTAGACGAAGGCTGAGGGAATCAAACCCTGTATCTGCACATTAACAACTAATAACCTTAATCCTCTGCACCAACTGCCAGAGGGTAAACATTGAAAAGAATTGTGTCTAATACTGGTATAACAATTTTGTCTGAAGTATTAAGTACTGAGTCTGCTATCACATATCTTAAAAATCATTAGTTAACAGTAGAACATAATATTGACTAGCACATAGAAATAAATGTTAATAGAATAGTTTCTGGTAATTTTGCATCTGAACTAGAACACTGGTGTATCTGACTGTGTCTGCATGGCATACTTAACAGTTGTTCAATATACTATTGTGCAACCCAATATCCGTATCGTGGCCCAAGGGATATATGCAAATGACCCCTTAAGGACATCAGGTGTTTCAGCTATATGGCTTCTGAATGTCCATGACATTTAACAATTTCTTTTTAATACTTTATGGATACATTCAGGCCAATAAAGTCAAACCCCTGAATGTATCCATAAAGACTTAAAAAAAAATAGTAAAAAGTCATGGACATTCAGAAGCCATATAGCTGAAACATTTGATGTCCTTAAGGAGACATTTGCATATAGCCCATGAGCCTCTATTACAAGAGTTTTAAGGAATTACAGAGTGAAAACTCTAGCTTGGCTAGGTTCTCCTTGTAGTCTTTACTATTTTTTTGTCTGTGTAACCGTTTAACTGTTTGGTTTCAGTGTTCATATTGGGAAACAAAATGTCTTCCCTTACAAATGCTTCATGCTTCAGTGTTTCAAATGAATAGACAATCCTCGTGTTTCTTGAAATATGTATTTTCCTGATATTAGAATGGTGGGTGATATCATCCTTGCAATATTCATGTATTGTTAATTTTGGATGCACCTGTGTCAATATTCTCCCTCTTATCTCTTCTGTGAAAGATTTTATGATTCAGAAATGCTTCATCTTGTATATTAGGAGGATCTTATTCAGTTTCATTTTCTGTTCCTGCCAATGTGAGTGTTCTGAAGACTACATATTTTAGAATCATATTTGCATATCTTTCTATGAAGTTATCACATTCTCATCCAGCACCTCCACTTTTTTTCTGTACTTTGCAATGGAGGTCTGTATGGAGTCTGCATGTCCTCCCTGTGTTCATGTAAGCTCCTGGTACTCCAGCTTCCTCCCACATTTCAAAGACATGCAGTAGGTGTACTGGGCATTCTAAACTGGTCAAAGGTATGAGTGTGTGGTATAGAAGAACTACCGCTGCAAAGTTAGTCACCTGCTAGTGCAAACCTTGGCTCTAGATAGTTGTCATTATTGAAGTGACACCCCAACCATATGTGCAAAAATAGGAAAAGGGGTTGTGGCTGGATGGATGGAACATTGTTACTGTGGCATTAATATTGATCTGAAGAAAACTACTGTGGATGAAAATATTTTAGTAGACAAAGATGCTTATCTTTTACTTTAGTCATTGAAAAAAAAGTTTCCTTTTAGTTCATCCAAACTGTATTTTTTGTTTTTATTTGGTCTCAAAAATTCTGTTTGCCATTGAGAATTGTGTCCTGATTATGAACTTGAGAAACAAGTTCCAACTAATTGTCACTGCAGGTGACCAATAGTGATAATAGTGTAATATATGATGGACAAAATATAGCACGCACAAGTAAAACTTTGGTTTTGGTGGGGTTTAGTTTCAGGGGGTAAGAATAAGTCCAGTCAAGAATAGATTTCAAGCAGTCTTCTAGAGTGATGAAGTCTGACACTTATCTTGGAGAGAAGGAAAAATAAAGCTGTGTATCATCATCATACAACTGACAGCAAATATTCTTACTCATAATGATTTCCCTCAGGGGTAACATATATGCATATGAATAATAAAGGAGCCAAGACTGAGCCTTATGGTACCGCACACTCAAGGTATTAGTGCATGACAGATGTAAGCCAGACACAACATGTTGTGTGCTGAGAATGTTGTCAGGACCCCCATAATCCATCTGATTTAATATTACTAAATGCAAGCTTGACACAGCTTGCCTTAATTACTAAAGCTACTTTCATTTAGCATTGTAACTGTTCAATATTCTCGATGTTCAGATCATAAATCATTCTAAATACATTAGTAAAGAGCTTGTCTTACTTTGATTCATCAGTAGCAATAAAGCCATTATGCATTAGCAGATTCATGGAGTTTTCCTATGAGTGATTGAAGCATGCTTGTTAAACTCACCGGTTTTCCAAAAAATGAATAAAAAACTGGTGATTTTAAAATACTAAAAAACACAAACAAATCTCTGTGACCCCCACCCATAAATTATATGTGCCAGTGGATACCACATCCCACAATGCCGAATCCTTCACAAATGCTTTCTGTGGACATCTCCAAGAATGCATGGATCATGCAATCCCAAACAAATCCAAGTCCCTCTCCACCAAATGTAAGCATCCTGTCTGGTGGACCTCAGCCATAAACAAATTGTATAACAAAAGAAGGAAGCTACTGCACGTCAGAGCGAAATCCCATGAAGGGAAGACATCTCTGATCAACATTAGCAGAAAACTACGTTCTCTCATAAAAACATCCAAGGCAAACTTTGAGAGAAAAATCGCTAAGGACACTAAAGATAACCACAAAGCCTTCTTCAGCTATGTTAGAAACCTGGGCGGAAACCCTCAGATGTGCTCAGAGTTGGTTCACAACAACAAAAAATACACTGAACCCACAGATATTGCTAACATTCTGGCTGACAGGTTCAGTTCAAATTTCTCCCCTCCTTCACCCCCAAAAGAAGAAATACTTATCCCAGCTGAATGTAATCTCCCTGTCATCTCAGATGTCCAAGTGAGAACCGCCTAAACAAAGCAAAAACACAGCATCAATGGGACCTGACGGTATCCCGGGGTGCGTGTTACGTGAACTCCAAGAGGAGCTAAACCCACACATAAAAATGCTATTTAACCTTAGCCTTACTTCGGGATATGTACCTGAACACTGGCGTACAGCAACAGTGGTCCCACTCCACAAGGGGGGTGCCTCTACAGACCTTGGAAACTACCGCCCCATAAGCTTGACTAGCCTGGTCTGCAAAGCTATGGAAAGAATCATTATGGAACTCATAAATGGAGACATAGTGGACCTACATACGCTTGACCCCACCCAGTTCGGCTTTGTAAAGGGCAGATCCTGCCTTTTAAACCTGGTTGACTTTTTCAAAACAGTCACTAGAGCCATTGATGAGGGCAAAGCACTCCATACAGCATACCTGGACTTGGCTAAGGCCTTCGACACAATACCCCACTCAGGCATCATAGATAAGCTAAACAGCTTAAAAGTAAACCCTTATGTCACTAGATGGGTTGCAAACTGGCTAAAGGACAGAACCCATAAAGTTAAAATCGCTGGAGCAATGTCAGACTCAACGCCACTCACAAGTGGTGTCCCACAGGGATCTGCCCTGGGACCCCTCTTGTTCGGCATTTATTTCTCAGATGTTAAAGCAAACATGGGAGGGCTGTGGCTGACAAAGTTCACAGATGACTGCAAACTAGGTGCCATAGTTGATACACCAACAGATACACACATCCTACAAAAAGGCCTCACTGAAACGGACAACTGGTGCTGTAGTCACGGCCTTAAACTAAATGCCAAAAAATGTATAGTCATCCCTTTTGGAAAAAACAAAGTACCTACAAATTATCACATAGACAGCAACCCACTGAGTACGGAAAAAGTAATCAGAGACCTAGGGACCCAAGTAGACAGCGACCTCTCATTTGACACCCACGTTGCCAAAGTGGTTAGAAAAACATTCTACCTTGCACACCTCATCATGAAGGGTTTCACATCCAGATCCAAGGATGTCATTGTACCCCTATATTCCTCCCTCATCAGACCCATGATTAAGTACAATGCCCCATTTGGTATGTACCTCACCCGGCACTTGCAACAGCTGGAGAGATCACAAAAGTACCTCACCAAAAGGATCAAGGGTCTCCAACATATGTCTTATTCTGCCAGACTAAAGAAACTTCAGCTCTATTCAGTAGCTTACCGCCTGCTCAGAGGTGATCTCTGCCTGACGTACAAGGCCATGTCCAATCAGGATCTGATGGACATGCTCCACCTCAAAAAATCCAAATCCATCAGGACCACGAGAGCTAAAGACTTAAACCTCGGCACAAGTATGAATAGGACATGCTGGAGGGATAGATTCATAACCCAGAGGCTTCCCATGCTTTGGAACAGGATCCCAGTTCGTATTAGGCAGAGCCCCTCACTGACTCTCTTCAAGAGAAATCTTGATGAGTGGATGGGAGATCGTAATAAGTTTACCCCAGGGGTCACATCTGTGTCACTGCTAGACAGGGGCACAGTAAACTAATTCTATTATATAAGGGGACCTTCACTGTGTCACTACTAGACAGAGGCACAGTATTCTAGATTTATTCTGTACATTTTTGTACCATTTCATGGGGTGGCAAAAGCCACATCACTATGGCTAGTCTTACAAATGCCCCAGGGCAGATAGCCTAGTACTATACTATGAAACTATGAAACTATATACCAAGTTCACAGTTACACTGCATTGGGAAAAAGTGGAAAAATTCCCAAAAAAGGTGCTTCATCAACTAGTACAATACAACACAGTGCAATGAAAGCCACAGTAATATTACATTTATAAACTAAAGTCACTCATCCACCTATGCATAAATGACCTGTAACCATGCAAATTCATGGATGACTTATTTTTACACAACCTACTCTTCAGGAGTTTTGTGTTAACCTTACATTTTCTAATAAACCTTCTAAAATACTTTACTGATCGCTTAACTGTTACATAATTTCATGGTTCAGTTGAAAGCTCATATGGAATTGAGGAAGAAAGGTTGACAACATCAATCTGACACATTTATTAAAAAAACTCTTGAGACTTCTTAGGTCACCTTAAGCAACATTTATGGAGCAGTAAGATTAGACTTCTTACTATTGATGTTACCAACACTTTTTCCTCAATTCCGTATAAGGAAGGTTTGAACTTATTTAATGAAAGTTTAATTGATTATGAGCATTATAACTGTTAATTCTGCACTGCCACTTTAAATCAGGGGAAGGGAAGTGCAACATTGTAACTTTGCAGACTTTCACATTTCAATGGTTGTTTTATTGCAGGTTTATTTACTCTGATGAAGTCCTGCTATTGTATGGGATGAAAACACTTAGTTTTTGTTAAAAAACTTGTTTTTTTGAAGAGTGCTCATGATTTCCATGGACTTGTTATAACATAGTTTAGAGCCAACTTCAGCAGCCTGTACATCATTGGTATTCCACAATTTTTTTCTGAGTTTGTATTTTTTGTAGTTTATTATGACTATGAGTTTTTATCAGGTGACAAGATTAATCTAATCTGTGACTTGATTTATCTTGTAGACAACAATTACGTGTATTTTGAAAGTGAATTGTTCAAACAGATTTAGGGGGTAGCAACGAGCGCATCTTGCATGCCCATATATGCCAGATTAGTTATGGTGGCTTGGGAAAGATGACTTCTTTTTAATTGTGATTTTTTTTTCAGAAGATAAAATTATATTTGCACTTTTTGGATGATAATTGTATTCTTTGGGAAATGTTATGACACTTAGGCTGAGTGTTTTTTTTAACATATTTAAATGTGACTACCACATTTTTAAAATTTCCTTCACATATTAGTAATAAAAGTTTGAACTGCCTCAATATCTTGATCATATGTACCCACAGTGGTTTTAAGTCACTGATTTATAGAAAAAACACTTTTAGTAATTATTTACACTTTTTGAACTCTCGCCCCTTCTTCCAGAAAAATAATTTAGTGAAAGGCAATGTGTCAGAGCAGCCAGGATGACGTCTGAGCTAGAAGATGTAGCTATTGAATTAGAAAAGATTACTAGCATTGTTTTGGTTACAGGCTACCCTGAAAATCTGGTAAAATACATTACTAATGAGGAGAAGAGCAGATGGCATACAAAATATATACCCCTTTTAGGAGCTGGCTTGTTATATACTTCTGACAACAAGATTAAATAAGTCACCTCTGAAAGGTGTTTTGAACATGCCATGGTGGTTCAGTTTAATGCAGGTGCAAGAGAAATTAGAAATATTATTGGTAAAGACTGAAATATTTTTAGAGCTAACTCCACAATTTTTAAACTACTAGGAGTTGAGCTGCACTTTATTTATAAGATGGCAAATAATTTTAAGAACATTTCTGAATCTCCCCAAGTTAGGACTTTTGATTGCATTAATTCTTCGACTAAGGGTGGCATGACCTAGTGTGGTCACTGCAGTCAGTGTATTTCCATCATAGAAGGGGACACCTTGACACTAGACAATGTTATGAAATCTACATTACAATTGTGGAAGTAAAGGAGTGGTGTACATTGTGCAAATTGCTAAATGTCTAGGGTGTTCTGGTTTTTATATAGGTAAAACTGAAAGGTGTCTACTCAAACAAATATAGGAACTATTATATGATATTAAGAAGAAGAATCCTAATAATGCCTTATTTAAACATTTATTATCAAATGATGATTGTATTAAATTTGAGTTTGCAATTTTAGAACAAGTGGATATCAGTCCTCTTGGTAGAGATTGGGCAACAAAACTGAAATGCAGAGAAATGCTATGGCAGTTGAAAGTAAATGCAACTGATCCTCCTGGTTTAAATGAATATATTTTAATACATGTGCTTAAATATAGAGTAGTTAAATTATAGTCATTTACTACTTACACATAAAAAATAATTTTTAGTATTTTATATTTCACATGATATTTGTTATAATTAGTTTAGATTGCCTGGGGTTTTAAAGATCTGTTGCTTTAAATTAATTTGGGACATGATTGGTATTATTTACTTAACTGGATCACATGATCGATTTTTTTTTTTTATATAAAGACATGTTTGTATTCTAGTTGTTATTCTGATGAAGTCCTGTGTTTTAGGGATGAAAGTGTTTAATGTTTTTATCTGTGTGTGTGTGTGTGTGTGTGTGTGTGTGTGTGTGTGTGTGTGTGTGTGTGTGTGTGTGTGTGTGTGTGTGTGTGTATGTGTGTGATTCTTTTTGATATTAAAAACTATGTTTTTGATTGGTGGAGTCCCATGCTTTATGACCCTGTACAATTAACATTCAGTTCTTTGGTTATTAGTTTTTCTTCCTTTATGTGACTCTGCTTTTTTTATTTTAGATTTATTGGTCTAATGCTTATTGCTGTATGGGTGAAATTTAAAGAGTGTTGCAGGACAATATCTTGGAAATTGATGCACTGTTTTGTGATGGTGTGGGAAGCCAAAACTGATACTTTAGTTGTGGCTAAAGTCATTATATCAGATGTATAATAGGGGAATGTATCATGACAGTGACATCTATTAGGAGATTAAAGTTATGAAACTGAACAAGCAGTTATAATACATACATATAATGGACAAATGGGGGAGGTTTAAATTATTTCTTTGGACCAAAGGAATCACCTCTACCAAGTTGTTAGCTGGAAAAAAGTATGCTGAAAGAACTAATGAGGTCTATATTTTGTCATTAAGAGGAAAGGACGGGCAAATCACTATGGACACTGTTCAGAGTGTTAATATTCTGGTGTAGGAATACAGGCACTACTAAGATATGAGGATGTTGGGGGTATGACCTACATATTCTAAGCTTTCTTTGAGCATGGGTTCTAGTTAGAATAAAAAAAAATAACTTTAAAATAATTGGATGAAGCAATTGAGGATATGGTGTCCAGGAAAGTCCCAGGTTTCAGTGCTCTTGCTATTGACTTTTGTAAATTGCGTAAAGAGCAAATATGGCCACTCCTGTTGAGAACATGCTGAGGGCTAAAGTACTAGTGCAACCAAAACCTAACAAGGACCCTTTAGATGCCAACTATATGCCTATTTCTCTGTTACAAACTTTTATTAAGATCTTTGCTAAGATACCTACCAAGGGGTTTGAAACAGCTCTCTCCATGTTGGTTAGTAAAAATCATTATTGACTTACTAAGGTGAGATAGGTGGGCCTGGATGCTGTGAGAGTATTTCTGAATACTCAGGAATTTTATAAAAAGTGCCAAATATGAATGGGAGTTCTCCTGATTGACATGGATGAGTTATTTGACTTGATTAGTTAGCCTTTCCTCTGGAAAGTTTTGAATTATTATGGGTTGTCTCCATGGTTTATATCCTGATTCTAAATTATTCTAAATGTTATATATGAATCTCACTGGCCAGATTTTTTTAATAGGTCACTATCTGATCTAATTAACTTACAGCAGGGTAGCAGAATGGAATGCTCATTGTCCCACCTGCTGTTTGTTTTAACGGTGTAAGTGGTGGACACATATTTGTTGCAGAAATTTTCTACAGATATTAGTGGCAATCAACTGGCTTTGACTACATGGTTCATGACTGACTGTGTAGTATAGCTTAATAATCCACTCCAGCAGGTGAAGGTGGTATTAGAAGCATTAAACAAGGTATCAAGATATCAACAGTCATGGGGCTTACAGTACATAATGAGAAAACAGGCAGGAAGATGAGAATGATGGCTTCCCTAGAGAAGTTTGTGGAGGTCAGAGATGAAAGGTATTACTGGGTAATGAAGGAAAATCATGCCAGAGATAAAGATATTGCTGGGAAATGGACAAAACTCATGTTAGAGTTAAAAGGTATTACTTTGAAATGGGCGAAACTCATGTCAGAGTAAAAAGGTATTACTGGGAAATGGAGAAAACTTGGGTCAGAGTTAAAAGGTTGCACTGGGAGATGGACAAAACTCACATCAGAGTTAAAAGGTATTACTGGGAAATGGAAGAAACTCACATCAGAGTTAAAAGGTATTATTGGGAAATGGAAGAAACTCACGTCAGAGTTAAAAGGTATTATTGGGAAAGGGAAGAAACTCATGTTGCCCTTTCCTAGTAAGATAAAAGTGGTTAAAATGTATATTCTACCCAAGATCTTTTTTTCTACATTAGATCTTGTTCATACTTCTCCCAACAACATTTACAACTTATGTCAACAAAATATAAGGCTGTATTTCAGATTTCTGTGAGATGAGTGTATCCCTTGAATAAGTAAAAAATTGTATTCACAAACAAATGTACGGGGTTTCAGAGTTTATATGTCTATAGATATGGAATTGATACAGTAGAGTGGTATTATGTGAGGGCTAAAAGGAAAACTGCTTTCCTTTGGTTTCTTGCAGAAGTGCAACTGAGGTTAAATCAGGGTAATAGAATGCTACACACTGTCCTGCAAGGTGTGGAATCCAGAAGGCATAGATTCCTGTTTTGAGCAATGCACGATCAAAAGATGTAAAGAAAGCAAGGTGCCCCCCTTTTATCTTTTGTACAGAATAACTTTCTTATTTAGGTGAGAGACGAGTAGGTTCCTTTGGAAGCATTGGATAGCAGTGGGTATACTGTTTATAAGAGATGTTTCACATTTCAGTACACTCTAGTTTCCGAAATTTGAAAGCATTAAACAACAATTTCCTTCACTAATCACCCAATGCTGACAATACCTGCAGATGAAGTCTTGTATATTCGCACTACTTCACTGGAATGTAATGGGTCAGAACAAAGACTTTGGTCAGGATTCATAAATGTCTACACTAAGTGTACACAATTTGTATTTAAGAATATCCCTACCATATTTTTATGCTGTCTGTTCATGTAGAAAGACTACACTAAGTATAGACATAGTCTACACATTGTGGTAACCTTTATAAAACATATATAGTTATGGTTGGAAGAAAATCAGTAGGAAAACTAAAATTAGGAGGAAGAAGGTGTGAGTTATGCTTGTGTTGTCTGCTCACTCAGAATGATGCACACTTTGTGTACACTTACTGTAAGCATTAATTAATCTGGCCACTAGTTTCTCTATTCAGCATGGTGTCAAATGATGCTGTGGTGGGTGTAAATTGAAACTATAATCACTGTATAATACAGCTCTGAGGAACCCAGCTCCCAATAGGCTGATCTCCTTCAGAGGTAGCATGACATGTGAGAGGACCTATGAAATAGCAGGAATGGCTACAATGCCACACTGATCTTGATAGGAGTGATTGGCCACCACTGGTGCATTTTTCTGTGTCTAACTTACTCTACATTTGATGCTTGACATGGGTGCAATTGTTTTAAGAGATGATGGCAGAGGGACAATTTGTGTTGGCATTGCAGGTGGGAGAGTATGGAAATTGCTTATGTCTGGAGAGGCAGGGGCACTTAGAATTTCATTGCCAGAGGATATTAGGTTCATAGGTTCATAGGTTCATACTAGGCTATCTGCCCGAGGGCATTTATAAGCCTAGCCCATAGTTTTGTGGCTTACGCCACCCCTTTTGTATGGGGAACTATACCCATTATTTTGCTGTGCCTCTGTCTAGCAGTGACACTGAGGTAATCCCTGGAGTATATCTGCACTCTCCCATCCATTGGTCAAGATTTCTCTTGAACAAGGCCAGTGAGGTGCTCTGCCTCACATATACTGGGATTTTGTTCCACAGCATAGGGAGTCTTTGGGTGATGAATCTATCCCTCCAGCACATCCTATTAATAGCCGTGTCGAGGTTTAAGTCTCCCGCCCTTGTGGCTCTGACGGATCTAGATTTTTTGAGGTGAAGCATATTCATCAAATCTGGGTTTGACATGGCCTTGTATGTCAGGCAAAGGTCACCTCTGAGCAAGCGTGGCGACTGAATAGAGCTGGAGTTCTTTCAGTCGGGCAGCATAGGACAGATTTTGAGACCCTTTATCCTTTTGGTGAGGAACTTTTGTGGCCTCTCCAGCTGCTGCAAGTGTCGGGTCAGATACATTCCGAATGGGGCATTGTACTCAATCATTGGTCTGATGAGTGATGAGTATAGGGAGACTATGACCTCCCTTGATCTAGATGTGAATCCCTTCATGATAAGGTGGGCAATGTAGAAGGTCTTCCTAACTACTTTAGCTACATGGGTGTCGAATGACAGGCTACTGTCAACCTGGGTCCCCAGGTCCCTGATAACTTCTTCTGTGCTCAGAGGATTACCAACTATATGGTAGCTAGGGGTAACCTTGTTTTTCCCGAAGGGTATGACTATGCATTTTTTGGCATTTAACTTTAGGCCATGGCTCTGTCCCCAGTCATCCATTTCTGTGAGACCCTTCTGAAGGATATCTGTGTCAGATGTGTTTTCGACTACGGCGCCCAGTTTGCAGTCATCTGCAAACTTTGTCAGCCATAACCCTCCTGTGTTTGCTTGTACTTCGGAAAAGTAGATGCCAAACAAGAGTGGGCCCAGGACTGAGCCCTGTGGGACACCACTTGTGACAGGCTTTGAGTCTGACATGGCGCCAGCAACTCTGACCCTGTGGGTTCTGTCACTCAGCCAGTTTGCAACCCATCTTGTGATGTATGGGTTAACATTTAAGCTGATGAGTTTTTCAATGATACCCAGTGGGGTATTGTATCGAAGGCCTTCGCCAGATCGAGGTAGGCTGTATGGACTGCCTTTCCCTCATCAATGGCTTTGGTGACTGTTTAGAAAAAGTCAACCAAGTTTAAAAGGCATGATCTGCCTTTGACAAAGCGAAACTGGGTTGGATCCAAAGTCTGCAAATTCCCTATGTCTTTATTTATGAGGTCCATTATGATTCTCTCCATAGCTTTGCAGATAAGGCTTGTCAAGCTAATGGGCCGGTAATTTCCAGGGTCTGTGGAGGCACCGCCTTTGTGAAGTGGGACCACAGTCGCAGTGCGCCACTCCTGGAATGCGTATCCAGAGGTGAGACTATGATTAAACAGCTGTCCTAGCTGTGGGTTTAATTCCTTGTTGAGTTCGTGGAGCACACAGCCTGGGACACCATCAGGTCCCATGGATGCTGTGTTTTTTGCTTTGGAGAGAGCAGTACTCACTTGGGCGTTTGAGATGTTTAGGAGGCTGCAACCATTTGGTATAGATATCTCTCCTTTGGGGGGGGGGAGAAGTTTGCACTGAACCTGTCAGCCAGTATGTTGGCAATGTCTGTAGGATCAGTAATCTTCACATCATTTTGAACCAGTTCTGAGCATATCTGGGAGTTTCCTCCCAGGTTTCTAACATAGCTAAAGAAGGCCTTATGATTGTCTTTTGAGTCTTTAGCTATTTTTCTCTCAAAATTTGCTTTGGATGATTTTATGAGAGCTCTTAGTTTTTTACTTATAGTGATCAAAGGTGTCTTACCTTTTAAGGATTTTGCTCTATCTTGTAGTAGCTTCCTCCTTTTGTTGTAGAGTTTGTTTATGACTGGGGTCCACCAGACGGGACGCTTGCCCTTGGTACAAAGAGTCTTTGTTTTGCTTGGGATTGCCTTATCCATGCAGTCCTGCAGGTGCTGGTAGAAGGCATTTGTAAGTGATTCAGCGGCTTGAGTACTGTTTTCCGCCGGCTCGGGGGCCTTAAAGGAGACCACACTAGTCTTTAGAAGTGTGAAGTCGGCTTTCGAGAAGTTTTTTACTGTGGTCTTTTTTATTTCAGGTGGGGGTGGGATGAGGACCTCCAGCAAGATTAGTTTGTGATCAGATCTCACGAGTGAGGGGTATACTTCTGGTGTTGAACATTGTGCTCCCATGTTCGTGATGATGAGATCAAGTATGTTTTCTCTTCTTGTGGGGATGGTGACTAGTTGTTTCCTTGGCATTT
This sequence comes from Protopterus annectens, assembly GCF_019279795.1. Lineage (NCBI taxonomy): Eukaryota > Metazoa > Chordata > Ceratodontiformes > Protopteridae > Protopterus > Protopterus annectens. Next base: position 1,827,562,060 of record NC_056737.1, read on the forward strand.
GAGTTTATGAATTCCAGGAACTTTTGGGCTAGGGTGTTTGGGCTTGAGTAGTGTTCCCAGTCTATATTAGGGTAATTGAAGTCACCTAGTATGATGGTGTTTGGAGATACATTTATCCCCTCCAGTGTTTTCAGGAAAGCCATGTGAGGTTCCTGAGTTTGTGAGGGTGGCCTGTAACATGCTACAATTTGCAGAGCAGTCTTGCCTATGGTTAATTGCACCTGGATGGTCTCCGATGCATCATGCGTTGCCACCAGTCTTGAGGTGTGGGTGTCCTTGATGAATATGGATACCCCCCCTCCTTTCTTGGTATTGTCCGGATTTTGGGGCCAGAACGCATGGTATGAGGTAAAACCTGTTAGTGCTGGGGTGCTCTCAGGAGCCTTGAACCAGGTTTCTGTCACAGCACAGATATCGATGTTCTCCATACTGAGAAGGGCCTCGAGTGCGTGCATTTTGAGATTTAGACTTCTGGCATTGAGCAGCATTACCCTTAGTTTTTTTCCTTTTTTGTGTTCTAGGGTGGTAGGTTTAGAATTTGAGCCTTGCCTAAAAAGGCACTATGGGGTGGCAAGAGCCTTTGCCAATATCCGAATCCCAGGGGTGACAGGTGCAAGCCGTCCCTTAGAAGCAGCGTGGCTTGTCCAGCATGTCATCCCAGGCAGACAGACATTGGATCCCCTTTGAATGACACCAGAGTTTAAGCCAATTGTTAAAGCTGATCATCTTATCTCTGTATTGTGGCATCATTCTTGGTGAAGGTAGGATACTGCTCAAGGTCAGGGTCATACCTGCCTGGGCTACATAATCAGAGAGCTCCTCAATGTCTCTTTTCATGTAGTCCAAGGAGGTACGTCTCAGGTCGTTTACACCAGCGTGGACAATGACTGAGTCGTATTTGTACCTGCTGTTGAGAGACCTGAGTGCTTGCGTTATGTGGCGGATTCTAGCGCCCGACAGGCAGCTTACTGTAACTCTCTCCTTACTCAGTCTGGTGAGCGGGACGTCAGTGTGTCTGACTATGGAGTCACCAATGACTAGTGTGTCTGGCATTGTGTTTGGCCTTAAGGGCTGTGACTGTTTGACACTCTGACTGTGAGGTCTATGTGTTGCAGGTGTTGTGTTCTGAGGTGGTGGTTGTTTGGGTGTCTGCTTTGGTGGCCTCTGCTGTTTTGGTAGATTTTTGATCAGAGCCTCCGAGTATGTCTTTGTGTGTTTATGTGTATGATTTGAGGTTTTGATGGTACTATGTGAGACTGGGTCTATAGTGTGTGTGGTAACCTTCTCCTCCTGTCTGGTCTTGCCAGTCCTAAGTTGAGAGAGCTCAGCCTCCAGTTTGGCCGTATAGTAGCATCTCTCACATGTATTTGTGTTTTGTGGGAGGAGGAGAGGGTTGTCTGTGTACATGAGGTAATTGTAACATTGCCTCAATATTTCCAGGTTCACCAGCTGAGCAGGAGAGGATACTAGCAACTGATCCCTCGACATGCTAGAAGGAATAGACAAAAAAACTGTAAAAGAGATTCCGGGGGATGTGGGTGTCCGAGAAATGGGGTTCGCCTTTTTGGGGTACTATCTATAACAAGATTGCTGTATCTCGGTGATAAGTACTGTAGGAGCAAGTGCAAGGTTTGACAGATACAGAATAGGCTACTCGGAGTCAGGTAGAGATGATCTTTTTAGTTATAGGATATGCTGATTAGATCAGTAGTATAGTTCGAGGAAGGTAGTTTTAAGGGAAAATTTGAAGAGTGGACTTTAGGTAGCCCTAATAGTTTAAATCTGCTTAACCGTCCGCGCTAAACCGTGCAAACGCGCGTTTAGCGTTTTTTATATCAGGGGGCTGAATTATAATTTCTGGTTATTTGGTCTAACTAATCAGATGGGTAAAATCCAAATATTCTGGCTTAAAACAGTAGTTGCCACATTCCTAGCTGGCCTCTTTAAGCATTGAAAAGCCTACCCCATAGAGGGGTATCAAAGCATACATACCTTCAGTTAGAATATTAATGCTTTGTCTAACAAACTAGAGTTGGTAAAATTAAAGGAGTACTTATATATATTCTTGTTTAAATTCCAAAAAGTATAATAATATTCTGTCCAGTGGCTTATAAGTGCTACTGTTTATAGACATGCTCTTGTACAGCTTATATAATGTATGAAAGTAACGGACTTGATATGTGATCACTATTGTATAGTTACACCATGTTGAAAGGTGATGGTGGTATTATGTCAGTGCTGCCTAACTTCATTATTTTCTTTCTCATGTGTTTTTTCAAATTTACATCTTCTGTGGTTTAAATTTGTGTTTCAATGAATAATAATTAATACAATCTGCATATTTAAACTGGGTAAAAATGATCTGGTTGGGGGCTATACCCCACCATCACTGATCTCTATGTTTGTTACCTCCACAGTTACAAAATACAGAAAACAGGTAAAAATGTTTCAAAGCTCACATATTCTGCTCTTTTTCACACAGTTTCAAACATAGCGCAGAACATGTGACAAAACAAAATGACACACTAACATGTTCATAACTCGAGAAAATAATACCTTAGTAATGAGATTTTAAACTCCATCCAATTAGCAGATGGTAGGAATCCTTCATCTCCTATGTTAAAATATGCATGTATTGTTTATTTGCTTGGATGTTTTAATATAGTTCTGCATATAGTTTGTCTAAAAAAAGATACAGTGACTTATCTGAGCTACTATAAATCATTGCACTTTGGGATGAAAGGTACAGAACTGTGTGTATATGAAGAAAGTCTCATCACGGTGAAAAGAAGTTAGATAACATATCGATGCCATCAACAGATGCTCAAAGAACACCAAAATAATCCTTTTTTAAACTACTGTTGTGCAAGCCATACATAGCTCAGTAGTTCAAATTACCATTTTTAGAACTTTATCTTCAAATATTCATGAGTCACTGTACCAGAAACCTTTGCAAAAAACAGCAAAGAAAAAAGGTACTTGACGTTGAAGATCAGATCGTTCAGATCTCTCTAAATAAAATGACCAAACCCCATAGGGTATAAAGGTCACACAGACAAACCATTAATTAAAAACTGAAAAGAAAGACCCGGCCAGGCTACAGTATTCTCTATGTAATACCTTAAACCTGCAGTGATGAAGGCACATGGCATTTATGCAAATCATTCCTTATGGTGTATGACAAGATAAAAAAAGGTTGAAACATGAATGTCTACAGCTAATCAGATTTGGCTTTATTGGCCAAAATGTGCCCATAAAGACTTTAAAAAGTAATAAAATGTCACAAGCATTTGGAAGCCATGTAGCTGAAACATTTTTATGTCCTTAAGAGTTCATTTGTATATATCCCATGGGCCTCCACTACTAGAGGTTTAAGGCTTTATGTAGTGAAGTCTCTAGCTTGGCTGGGTCTTTCTTTCAGTTTTCTTTTTACTAAAATGAAATCACTGGCTTTGTCCTAGAAAATAGAAATAGTTCTAAAATCAAGTCTGGCACCAATTTTAGCATATATAATTTGGCATCACATGTTAATTGAGGAATATATATGAAAATAGATGAAAAGTGAGCAGATGCATTCTTTTTTTAATTTATTATGCTTTATGTCTTATAGAAGGCATTGAACTCATGTCCAGTCACTGCACCAAACTCATGTCCAGTCACTGCACCAACCTCAGCAATAACTACATTACAATGTCCCTCCAGTTTTTATTCTTCTTGCTGTCTATAGAATTCTACACATCACTAGATGGCCTCAGGTGTAAACCCTCAGGAAAAATTTTCCCTCTCAAAGGAATATGACCTTTATAGCTATTGTCAAGTGCCTTCCATTGGGCCAAAATAAGGCAGACGGAGGAATGCGAGATACTGTGACAACAGGAAGCCAGTGCCAAAAAAGCATACATCATTCTCACCATGTTCCTTGTTCTTTATTCCTGCAAAACACCGTGATGATGAGCAACGAGGTTTTCAAAATGCTGCATGTGCTACACTCAGCATGCATCTGCAATGACTTCCAATTACTACTAGGAGCCATGTGTCTGCAACTTTGTTTCTAGTCCTTCCTCATGAAGAGCTTCCCAATCCTCCCGACTCATCTAAAAGCAAGTGCAGGGGATTACGGCTCTGAGCTGTTAATGAGCTGTTTCTCGTTATCTACTGTTTGATTCTTCCCACTGTCATTTTCCTACTGTCTGGTTCTAAGCAAGTCACTTAAACAAAGTGTGCTCCCAGGCTACCCCTGAAAAGGGAAGTTTTCAACCAGTAGGTTTACTTGATTAACACATTTATTTAGTTTTCATTTAACATTTATTTATCTGGAAAGTCCAACTTAGAATGAAGCCAATTTTCAGTGGAGGCATGGGGAGAAACACTCCAGACGCGTGTCTTTACAACGTGGGAGGAAACGGAATTCACGGAAACAGCTAACAACAACAGAATTGTCCACAGAGTAAAAGTTGAAACCAAAATGGTAATGGATGTACGCTGAATGAAATCCAGTGATGGAAGGAAACCGGAGTACCCGGAGAAAACCAACATGAAGGCAGGGAGGATATGCAGACTCCACACAGAAGGCACTCCAGCTGAGAATCGAACTGGAGAACCTCTTGCTGTGAGGCGGCAATGCTACAGCTGCACCACTAAAACAATTCTCTGGGGACATGTCCAAGCAGTCAATTTATTTCCATTTGAGGCAAAAGCCTATTGGCTCATTCATTCCTCTCAGTAGGGAGGGGCAAGTAATGGAGGTGGTACAATCTTCTTGCTCAGGGAATTACGACAGTTTTGTACAATGGTCATATGCAAGTGAAGTATCTCCCACTGCTTTGAGAATCTTTCCCTCAAATATCTTGCTCCCTTGAAGAGAAAATGAGTCTGATAATCCCTAATCTTCACCACACTTTTGAAGTGGAGTCTGTACCTCAGGCATGCACCCAATGACCCTTTTCCCAGAGTGAGAGGTATGAAGGTTCCACAGCCCCATTCTTTTCTCCTTGGCCAGCCTCTCCAGCACCTGGGTTGTTAGTTGACCACAGACTGGTTGAGTTGTAATCATAGCATTAACCCTTATCTCTACAGAACTGGCTTCTCCCTAAATAAGAGTTGGTAGAGCTTTCATGTTTATTCACAGCAGAAGGTCTGCAATTGACAAGGGTCTGTTCCTTCACTGAAGACTCATCTTCACAGTCAGGAAACCAGCCTCTGCACCAGTGACCTGATAAGCTAATGCAGTAACATAGAAATCACAGTAGAATGAGTTCTGAACTCTCAGTTACATGATCCTGATGATTTTTCTATATAACAAGGTACTAGTGGAAAAGGGTTCAAATGGTAAAATCCATCTACATGTAAAATTAAACTAAGAAAAAAAAACGTTTTAATATTTTGCCTTTTTACACAGATGGCTAAAGCACCTACTGTGTCCAAGGTGACCCATGTTCGACCTTCAGCAGGAGAACTGGAGGAACCAGGTGGGGAAGATGGGAGTGAATGGCCACTGCCAGCTCAGCCCTCTTAGGGAGAGGGAGTCTGCGTAGACTTACAGGAATAGCAGCCTTAGCAGCCCGGTGAGCTCAGTGCTGGGAGTGGTATAATTCGTGGCTGTGATGTTGCATGTGAGCAAAATCCTGCATGCAACTCCAGAAGGCCACCACAAGGTGGTTGGGGATTAGGGATCACACCCTAACACTACAACATGCCTCTCTGATTTCTTCATCAGCCCTCGGCAGGGCCAGGATGAGCTGAGAGGGGGCTAAGGCAGGTCTGGGTCTGGTCGACTGGATGAATGACGAGAGGAGAGGAGAGGAGAGGAGAGGAGAGGAGAGCAGCTAGTGCCAGCTGATGAACAGCTACAAGATGGGAAATTATTTTACCTTCTTACTTCTCACTTTGACAACAAAACCACTCTAGTAGAGAAAGTTGAAAAGCATCAGAATGAACTTAAGTGTAAAAATGCAAGGTAACACTCTGTGCTTAAAAGCAGTGCATGAACTGACACTGGTGGCATAGATTGAAGTACTCCTGATTACAAGCCATTGTGCCCAGGGTTTCAGTGGTAATCTAGGTGCTGGAGGAACCAACGAGGTAGGCAGCATATGTCCAGTGGCCTGCACTCTCAGTTCAGGAGGCAGGAGTGGAGAACTACTGCAGCAGTACTGACGTTTGCTAATGACATGATGTATGGGAGACAGCACGGAATGTTAACATGTATGATGCTAGCCCAAATGCTTCTATGTCAAGCTGACAGTGTAGAGCTGGAAATGCTCAGAGAATTGAGTGATATTTAATGGCAATGTGGTACATGTGGATTAAAAACAAAATCAAATGTACTTCCAAAGCTTCCATTCACAAGTATGACCCCCAGAATCCTGCTGTGCTGTAGCAACAGGGGCACCAGAGTGTCTGGGAAAGCTAATGTAGCAATAGGGACTGAGAGACAATGACACAGTGAGGCAACACTTGGGAGAATGGAAGGGGAAAGAACCAAAAAAAGTAGGGGGACAAAAATGAAAATAAATAAATAACTGAATAAATAAATAAAAATAGAAGATTTCTAGGTAGTACCTATTTTCATCCAATTTATTTTAGTTTACATGAAGCTACATAGTCGAAAATGACACCATGAAACAGAAGTTCATCAGGGTGGCATCCTGAAAAGCCATGGTTCAGCTAAAATGTTGTTCCTAAATCACTATCCTCAAATGGTATGACTGGGGTCAATGCCTCCTCACATCCACTATACTCAAGATCTGTGAAAAACAATGCTATTCCATACTTGCTCTCATAGATGCATTTTTCTTTGCAAAATCCCTTTCAGGAATCTAGACTTGGCAAACCTCCAGCCAATGATGATATTTCTGAAGGGTTACATTTATTTAACATTTGTTTAAAGGGAAAGTCCGACTGGGACAGAGCCCATGTTCAGCAGAGGCCCAGGGAGAAATGCTCCAGATGCATGTCTTTGGAATGTGGGAGGAAACTGGAGCACATGGAAGAAACCCACACAAATGCAATGAGGAGATGCAGACTCAACACAGAAGGCATCCCAGATGAAAATCTAACCGAAGAACCTCTTGCTGTGAGGTGACAACCCTAACCTCTGCACCACTACTCCACCCTACACTATCTAGAGGCTAAAACTTAAAAAAACATTTATTTGCAGAGGTATTTTCTGCAGCACAATGTTGCCCTTTGCAATTTGCATTTGTAGTGCTGAGGTAGTTATTTTTGCTTTCTCATTGCACTTGGACCCTTGGACCTCTGGTTCAGTTTTCAGCTAAAGTACTTCTGCATGGAGATGAAAGTACACTTTGTACATGTATATATTTTTTTCTTTTTTTTTTCAGGGCCTCTTTTCTTTCTGCACTCCAAGGACATGCTGGCAAGTTAAGTGACAAGCTAAATTGTTCCTAGATGTGCAGATGAGTGTATATACAAATTTGCTTGTTCTGTAATGTACTGGCAATCCATCCATGGTTCCTGTATTGTACCTGCTGTTTGCTGAGACATGTTCTGTTCCCCACCCCAGTATCCTGAAATGAATAAAAAATGTATGGCTAGTTGGAAAGAAGGTCATTAACATAAAGTACACTGAAGTCAATTTAACACCCTCTTTTGTGAACATATACAAGGTGTATAAAAAAGTGAAAAAAATCTAGTTAATGTTTAACCTAGCCTGATTTTTTTTTAGTTTTTATTTTCAGATATTTCAGTCCTTTTATTTTAATGCCCACATCACTTTCTGTATCAGCGACCGTTGCTCTCTGATGAAGTGACGAACCTCCAGACGTTATTAGGTTTAGGGGTACCTTCCTCTTACCTCATTAGCACTGGAACTGATTTATGTTGCCATTTTAGGCTATCAGATGTCAACAGTCAATGGTTGATTTAGCCATTTATAATGAAGTCAGTGACATTACAGACTAATGCCTTATGAAGGGAAAACGAAAGGGCAGCTGTGCTACCTTCCTACACATCTGATTGTACATTGTTGAAAAGGTGTGGTCAGAGATGTCACAGACAAAAGAACAATTCTGAAACCATGAATTCCTCATAGCTTACAAGCCCTTTAAAAGAGTGGCAGTGATTTTCAGAACATGCAACAGAACAGTAAGTTTTATGATGCACAAGGAAAAGATGACGGCTAAAAAGAACATTCATTGAAAGTCATTCCAGTGAACCTTTAAATGAAAGCATTTCCAACGTCTGTTGTGCATAATAATACAGCAAACTAGCAATCCAAAAAAAGTCCCTGATGATCTTGACATTTTCAAGTATTACTGCAAAACAGGCCCATTTTTCATTTGTGATGTATCTCCAATAACAATAATGATGCATGACTCATTCTGAAGACCTGCACCTGTAGAATGTCAATGTTTTACCATCCCAGGCACAGTCTAACAGAGCAAGCCTTTTAGCACACCTGAAGCTTGCAAATTAATATGTAAACTAAATCTAAAAGAACTGAAGTAAATTTCCTTTATAATGAAAATCTGCTTCCCACTTGAAAGAAGTCTCTGTTTTCAGTAGGAATGTTTGGTACCATAGACAAGATTAAGTAAAGCTGCGGAAGAAAGAGCAGTCTGTCCAGAATATGTACAAATAAACGATGTGCAGATTGTTTTCTGCCATTATCAACATTATTCTCAAATAAACTTGCTTCAACAATGGTACTTTAACTCAAAGCCAAAGTCATGACCCACGACAACAACGTCTTACATCTGTCATATACAAATGCTTGCTCAGTTAGTATGCTGTATGTAATTCCATATACACAATGTTGCTTCAGTATTTGCGCAATTGTAATGGGAACAAATACCACCACAAGATGCAGATTATTGTACATATTGCACAAGTGTAATTTCAAGCATGTAAGTGCTCTTTCTATAGGAGCATACCTCTCAACTGTACTGAATTCCTTGGCATTTACCAGTTTTGAGGTCAAAATAATGGGGTGCCACGAATTCCCGAGTGGCCCCCTTATTCCTGAATTTCCTGGCCTTTTTTTTTTGTTTGTTTCTTCTGACGTCAGGTTCATGAACAGCCTGTCAGAATTGGCTGAGGGATCAAGGGGTATAACTGATTCACTGTACTTTATGGGCAGCAAGTAGTGGCATGTGTGTGTTGCCTGCAGGTCTGCAGCTCCTCCAGGTAAAGAACTTTAGCACTTTTAACTTTAGCTACAATTCAGTTTCCAGTCCTATAATGTGCCGCTAATGCCATTTGTATATATAGAACACGCACAATTTGAATTACTTTCCATGTTGGAATGGGACACTACATTTATTTGAAAGTTATTTTTAACAGTTGTGTGTGTGTGTGGGTTTCCTCTGGGTGCTCTGGTTTCTTCCCACAATATAAAGACAAGCATCTGTAGCATTTCTCCATGATCCTCTTCCAATTGGCTTCATTCCAAGTTGGACTTTCCTGGTAAACAAATGTTAAATAAAAATAAAATTTGTGGTTTTCTGGCAAATCATTGAGAACTGAATTCACTAAATAATGATAGCCATTTAAGTTTCAGTCTTCCTATCTTTCAGGAAACACGTGGTAACACACCATTTTATTATAGCAACTTTCTAAGATTATACAAGCAATGTTTAAAATGTGTCTTCTGTTTTGGGTTTTTGTCACCCCCCTAATAAATTTTGGCTTTTTCCTGATTTCTTGTGCTGCACAGTTCTTCAGGCAAAGAGAAGTTTAGTGCTGCTTATGTACAGTTTACTTGCATTGGTAGCAGAACAACAGGTAGTATAATTGCTTTTGCTGCAGAATGCTATTGTTCTACTCCCACAATATGTAGATGGATTGCTGATACTGTACTGTGTTGTACTTTTAAAGGGAGTGGATGCTGCAGTCCTGAGAATGTCCTCCTTTGGCAGAGATACCTAGCAACTATGAACCTGTTATCAGTTTGCCATCCATTCTCTATTGAAATATTACTAGCTTATATGCTGCAGTCCTGAGAATGTCCTCCTTTGGCGGAGATATCTATTAACTATGAACCTGTTATCAGTTTGCCATCCATTCTCTATTGAAATATTACTAGTTTATCTTTTTTTTTAATGTAACATAGACAATTATTATTCAAGGGCAATGAGCACTTTACTTGTAGATGAAACAATGAAATATAAAATTATTTGCTAGCAGCAACCTCTTCATTAGTTACAGATCTCTTTAATGTGCAATTATTTATATGACTTTTACTTCAGCAGAGATTGTGCATATTTACTGATACTGGTGGACTGTAGAAGTTTGAGTAGACTTTTATGATGCAAATGTTCTGAATTGGGCAGTTTTATCATTATTGGTTCATGCATTTTGTTTCATTGCTTACTGGAAAAATGTTCAAAACAATAAATTTAAAACACGCTCTAACTCGTGTGCTTTATTATACAAGGAATATAATTTAATACAACCAGGAAGGTGAATCAAAGAGCACATGTATGCTAGCATGGGCCTAAATATGTGTGCAAGGGGCCTACGATTTGAAAACAACCCAAAGGTAATCTTTATCCGCCACTGGCCAAATGCATTTTCTTTGAATGTGGGTTTCAATGCTGTTTCAATGAATGTGAGTTTCAAGGGCAGAGAAGTTTTAATGCTAAGTCTATTTTCATTGTGAGAATGTATTGTTTTACTTAGCAAATTTCTATTAGTGTTTGTGCTATAAAATGTAAAATAAAAGTTTTAAATGAAGTCCAAATAAACATTGTAGAAGTAAAGCAGTATGCACATTACAGAGTTTATGGTAAATGGGGTGAAATAGCTAAGTATTGGGACATTGGAATGGCTGCAGGGGGACTCTGGGGCCATATTTTGGTTGTCTGTTCTTCAGTTTACATTTGAAAGTTGGTATCCCACAATTCCATTGGAGTGGGTGGGCTACATAATTCTGTATGCAAATTTCATGTTAATCAGCATACAGGTTTGTATCTATTTTTCATGGGCCTTTGTCTAGATTTTTTATGTTTCCAGGTTGAGAGGTATGTATAGGAGCTAGGTTGTCTCATTTCTTTTACCAGTGCTTTTGCCATTGTTAAGTATATTTTCAATTTAAACTTCTGATTTACAATCTTATTTTGTTTTTTTTTGGCTTTGTACTTCAATGTACTTCATGTAGTTTGTATAATATATAATTTAACTGTTTGTGCTTCAGCACCCGGGTCATGGCTGAAAGGGGTCTTCTAACCAGCCCAACCCAATACAATTTAATAAAAATAAAATAAAAAGGGCATGACTGACATCGTAAGGTCAGCAATGCCAGCCATTTAGGGTAAGGCACCTACTAATTATTACATATAATACACTGTATAGTTTTAGGGCTAAAGGGAAGTCTCTTTGTTGATCAGTGGCAGTGAAAAACATTGAGCAGCCTGCCTGCCCCTGTGGGAGTGGTTACTAACTTGAAACTGTAGTTGTATTGGCCATTTTGGGTCAATTCCAAACTCCTTCATCTTCCTCTCTTAAAACCCTCTTTTGCGCGGTTTTGCGCGTTTTTGTGCATAGCGCAACAGCAGGCAGCGCCGCCTAATTGAGTTTTAAACTATTCCTGGCTCCTCAAAGTCTGCTCTATCTCTCAATTTAAACACCATATTCTCATTCTAAGGCCCTTCACTGGTCCAATTAAGTAATCCTACAAGTTAGCACTATTAAACCATAAGCACTACTTACTCTTATACTCTCTATGATTACCCTGTCCTCTATCAGTCCGTCTTAAATTCTGTTTCCCTATATTACTCTAGCATGTCCAAAGGTCAGTCAATGGTTTCCTTTCCAGTCCAGCTGGTGAATCTGGGAATTCTGAGGCAATGTTACAAATGTCTCATGTACACGGACAACCCTCTCCTCCTCCAAACAGGTTCAAATATATGTGAGAGATGCAACTATTTAGCCAAACTGGAGGCTGAGCTCTCTCATCTCAAAACTGGTGTAGCCAGTCAGGAGGAGAAGGTAACCTCACACAACACAATTCCAGTATCACATAGTCCCACCACATCAGCGAACCAAACACATAAATACACAAAAACATGCTCAGAGGCTCTAAATAAAAATCTACCTAAGCAACAGAGACCTCCAAAGCAGACATCCAAGCAAACGCTACCTCAAAACAAAACACGCACAACACATAGCCCACAAAGTCAGTGTGCCAAGCAGCCACAGCCCTTAAGGCTGAATAACACACCTGATACTCTTGTAATAGGCGACTCTATTGTCAGACACACTGACGTCCCGCTCACCAGGCTGAATAAAGAGAAGGTCACGGTGAGCTGCCTGTCGGGTGCTAGGATCTGCCATATAACGCAAGCACTCAGGTCACTCCAAAGCAAATACAAATATGACTCAGTCATTGTACATGCTGGTGTGAATGACCTGAGACGTACCTCCCTGGACTACATGAAAAGAGACATAGAGGAGCTATGTACAAGGCCATGTCCAATCCTGAATTAATGGACATGCTCCACCTCAGAAAATCCAAATCCATCAGAGCCACGAGAACAAGTGACTTAAACCTCAACACAGAAATAAATAGGACGTGCTGGAGGGACAGATTCATAACCCAGAGGCTCCCTACACTCTGGAACAGAATCCCAGTCCATGTTAGGCAGAGCCCCTCACTGACTCTATTCAAGAGAAATCTCGACGAATGGATGGGAGATCGTAGGTTTACCCCAGGGGTCATCTCTGTGTCACTACTAGACAGAGGCATAGTAAACTAAACCCTAAAAGGGCGTAGTATTCTCATCCTAAGGGGTGGTGTAAGCCACATACATTCTGGCTAGGCTTATAAATGCCTTAGGGCAGATAGCCTAGTACAAACCTATGAACCTATGAACCTATGATCATGTAGCCCAGGCTGGTATGACCCTGACCTTGAGCAGTATCTTACCCTCACCTAGAATGATGCCACAGTACAAAGACAAAATGATCGATTTTTAACAATTGGCTAAAATGTTGGTGTCATTCAAAGGGGATCCAGTGTCTGTCAGCCTGGGATGACATGCTCGACAAGCCAAGTTGCTTCGCTAGGGACGGCTTGCACCTGTCACCACTGGGCTTTCAGATATTGGCAAAGGCTCTTGCCACCCCCATAGTGCCTTTTTTAGGCAAGGCTCAAAAGTCAAACCCACCCCCATAGACAGCACAAGGAACAAGAAACTAAGGGTAATGCTGCTTAACGCCAGAAGTCTTAACCTCAAGATGCACGACTCAAGCTCTCCTCAGTATGGAGAACATCGATATCTGTACAGTGACAGAAACCTGGTTCAAGGCTCCAGAGAGCACCCCAGCACTACCAGGCTATACCTCATATCATGCTTTTCGGCCCCAAAACCCAGACCGAACCACAAAAGGAGGGGGAGTTTCCATATTTATCAAGTATATCCACACCTCCAGGTTAGTGGCATTGCACGAAGTATCGGAGACCATCCATGTGCAACTAACAGTGGGCAAGATTGCTTTTCAGTTTATAGCATCCTACAGACCACCCTCTCAAAGTCAGGAATCCCACTCGGCTTTCCTGAAAACATTGGAGAACATGAAGATCTCTCCGAACACCATTATATTGGGCGACTTCAACTACCCAAACATTGACTGGGAGCACTACTCAAGCCCCAGCACCTTAGCCCAAAGGTTCCTGGAAATTATAAACTCAAATGCTATGGAACAACTAGTCACCACTCCCACAAGAAGGGACAACATACTAGACCTGATCATTAGAAACATGGGGACTCTATGCTCCACACCAGAAGTATATCCCTCATTGGTAAGATCAGACCATAAATTAATTTCACTGGATGTCCACATCCTGACCCCACCCCCAGCCCAGAAAACCACAGTGAAAAACTTCTCAAAAGCGAACTTCTCACTTCCCAAAACTGAAGTGGAATCCTACAAGGCCCCAGGGCCAGTGGAAACTACGGCCCAAACTGCAGAATCCTATATAAACGCATTCTACGGACATCTCCAGGAATGCATGGATCATACTATCCCAAAGAAAACCAAGACCCAATCATCCAAAGGCAGGCGTCCAGTCTGGTGGACTCCTGCCATAAATAAACTGTACAACAGAAGGAGGAAGCTACTACATGATAGAGCAAAATCCCTAATAGGGAAGGCATCTCTGATCAGTACTAGCAAAAAATTATGATCCCTCATAAAATCCTCCAAGGTCAGCTTCGAGTGAAAAATTGCACAGGACACCAAAGACAATCATAAGGCGTTTTTCAGTTATGTTAGGAACCTGGGATGCAACTCCCAGACTTGTTCTGAGTTGATTCTAAATGACAAAAAATACACTGACCCCACAGACATCACCAATATCCTGGCAGACAGGTTCAGTGCAAACTTCTCCACCCCCTCCCCCACAAAAGAGCAAGTATCTATCCCGGCAGAGGGCTGCCTCCCAAACATCTCTGATGCTCAGGTGAAGGCTGCCCTCTCCAAAGCAAAAAACACTGCTTCCATGGGACCAGATGGCGTCCCAGGTTGCGTCCTACATGAACTCCAAGAGGAACTAATCCCTCAAATAAAACAGCTATACAATCTCAGCCTTACTACAGGATATGTGCCCACAGAATGGCGTACAGCAACAGTGGTCCCACTCCACAAAGGTGGAGCCTCTATGGACCCTGGAAACTATTGCCCCATAAGCCTGACTAGCTTAGTCTGCAAGGCTATGGAGAGGATCATCATGGAGCTCATAAACAAAGACATTGGGGACCTACAGACACTAGATCCTACCCAGTTCGGCTTTGTCAAGGGCAGATCCTGCCTTTTGAACCTGGTTGACTTCTTCAAAACAGTCACCAAAGCCATAGATGAAGGGAAGGTAGTCCACACAGCCTATCTGGACCTTGCAAAGGCATTTGACACAATACCCCACTCGGGCATCATAGATAAGCTATCCAGCTTAAATATAAACCCCTATGTCACAAGATGGGTCGCAAACTGGCTCAAAGACAGAACCCAGAGAGTGAGAGTTGCTGGAGCCATGTCAGACTCGAAACCGGTCACAAGTGGCATCCCACAGGGTTCTGTCCTGGGACCACTCTTGTTCGGTATATACTTTTCCGAGGTACAGGCAAACATGGGAGGACTATGGCTCACCAAGTTCACAGATGACTGCAAACTGGGCGCCATAATCGACTCTCCAGCTGACACAAACATCCTTCAAAAAGGTCTCACAGAGACAGATAACTGGTGCCAGCGCCATGGTTTAAAGCTAAATGCCAAAAAATGTATAGTCATACCCTTTGGCAAAAACAATGTGCCCATTAAGTACAGAGAAAGTTATTAGGGACCTGGAGACCCAAGTTGATAGCAATCTCTCCTTTGAAAATCACATTGCCAAAGTGGTTAGAAAGACCTTCTACATAGCCCACCTCATCACGAAGGGTTTCACATCTAGATCAAGAGAGGTAATCGTGCCCCTTTATTCATCCCTCATCAGGCCCATCATAGAATGCAATGCCCCTTTTGGGATGTACCTTACTCGACACCTGCAGCAATTAGAAAGACCCCAAAAGTATCTCACCAAGAGGATCAAGGGTCTTAAACAGATGCCATATGCTGCTCGGTTAAAAAAACTCCAGCTTTACTCAGTTGCATACCGCCTACTTCGAGGCAATCTATGCCTGACATACAAAGCTATGTCAAATCCAGAATTAATGGACATGTTCCACCTCAGTAAATCTAAATCCCTTAGAGCCACACGCTCGAGGGACTTGAACCTCAGCACAGAAATAAATAGAACTTGCTGGAGGGACAGGTTCATAACCCAGAGGCTCCCTTCACTCTGGAATAGAATTCCAGTTCATGTGAGGCAGAGCACCTCACTGAATCTCTTCAAGAAGAATCTCAATAGGTGGATGGGGAATCGTAGGTTTGTCCCAGGGATTAGTCCCGTGTCACTATTAGACAGAGGCACAGTAAACTAAACCTTAAAAAGGGCACAGTATACTCAAATCAAGGGGTGGCATAAGCCATACAGAATTGGGCTAGGCTTATAATTGCCCCAGGGCAGATAGCCTAGTATGAACCTATGAACCTAAACATAGATATTTTAGCAAGGTGCCAGATTATCTGCTTAGACATTGCTTCAACCTACTCTAAGGAAGTCTCTCTTAGCAAGATTTATTTGTGCTCCAGTTTCTGTCTAATGTAGCAAGTCAGATGAGAGTGAAATAGTCAGAAAATGTGATTCAATAAGCTCTGGCTATAGATAACTTAACAATACTTCATATACCTAAACATTAAAGTATGTAGTCACCAAAGCACTGTATCTGTGAGGAGGCCTTCTACAGTTGGTAACTGTTAGACTCTCCTGTTTTAATAACCCCCAACTTGATACAGTTCTACATAATCCCTTGTTCCTAAATTCATGGGGTGGGGAAACCATAACAGTAGAGGTCATGGCATCATGTGTTAGGGCAGGAATGTGCACCTATGCTGCACCAGTCACTCCGACCCCTGTTGAGTATAGTCTGCAAGAGGGAAACAGACACATTGTAAAGAGAATAAAATAAGCTATCAATTTGCTCAATTTACAAGAAACTCCATCTGCAGCCACAGGATGGAGAGACTGTCCAGAGACAGGGAGTAGCTGGAGGGTAAAAGGCAATCAGTGCAGAACGGTCCCTCACATATCAACTGATAAGTGCACATCCATCACAAATGACTTCAGAAACCATTGCAGAACACTTCCTCACATATCAACTGATGAGTACACAGCCACCACAAATGACTTCAGAAACCAATGCAGAATGTTTCCTTGCATATCAGCTGATGAGTACACATCCATCACAGATGACTTCCGAAGCAAGTGAGGAAGCCTTCTGCTGTGGGTAACAGTTGGAAAGAATCAGAAATAGTGAAAAAATATTAAGCCTCCCAGAAGGCCAGAGACAAATAAATGTGTTGCATTCTGCATGCTGTTCTATCAAGTCACCTCTATATAGAATTCACTTTGGTAACTTCACAATCAGCTTAGCACATTTGCCATTATTACAGCTGTTTTCCCTAAACTGTATTGATGCTTACTGTTAATTTTATTGTCTGAATATATTAGCAATTGTGATGTAAAGGTCAGGTACATTCCTGTGGACTACTACTAATTTTATTCTTTCTTGCATGTGTAATTTTGTTACATGAATGTGTTCAATTTTCTACTTTTTATTCTGTTATGAGCCTTTCATCAAACATTTTTGCCCTGGAACTCCATAAAAAATGAGGCTTCTCAGATGGGCATTCCTATTTAACAAATTTAATATAAACAAATAAATAAATAATAAAGACAATGAGACAAAGCCTCTGAATGTGAATCTTAAAAAAATAAGGTAATAAAAGTGACATCATGGTCAGAACTATGTGTGGTAATGATGCACACTGATGATGTCCACTGAAAGGTGCTATGATCTGGTGCAGTTAACTTGACAGCAACATTGCACATGGCTGGTTTACCACCTGATGGTAAAATACAATGCAGTTGGTAACCTACCTGGAAAGGGTTTGCTTATGGACTGCAGTCATCTCTCCACCTTGAACAAAAGAAAATTAGCTTCTGTATCTTCCACAACTAGTACCTCCTTCTCCTCTTCCTCTGGTTAAAGCTAAGTTGGTGGTATGACATGGTCTCTATTAGATTCACCTCCATCAAAAAGGAGTTTAATAGATTGTTTTAAGGAAGAAAATCATGAAACTACATTTGAGAAAAGTGTCCCGAGAGTCCTGGTGAAAGATCAAGTAAGTTTCCCTACAGATAACTACAACCTGAACATTTTACAAGGAGATCTGATGTTCACCAAGAACAATTTCTTCAAGATAATAAACTTCAGAACCAGCCAGCTCAAACTGGGAATGGGAAAGCCTGGCTGTTATGAAATTTAAATTCCAATCAAGTAGTTTCCTCTTTCCTCGTGGATAGGGGCAACATATAAATGTCTCAACATATACTCATTCTATCCATCTTTGGGTTATTTGTACAAAGAATGTGAGTGCTAAAAAAGTACAGTTTTGTACCTACCATAAATGTAGATGTTCGAGTGTATATACTGCTGCAGTCATCAGACTTGGGTTATCCTGCCATCAGGCGATCCCGCAGTCGGCCGAATCCCAAAGTCTTGGTCTGGCGTCGGTTGTTGTCGCTTCTTCCCTGATGTCAGTGCGACAGGGGAATAAAAGAGGCAGCTGACACCATTTTCTTCAGTTTTTCTTGCCCCAGATGTCAGGTGCCCCCAACTAGGAAGGCAATACAAATAACTATGCAAAAATACCTTAGTAGATAAACAATAGTACTAGCTGTTAGCAAATACACCATATAGACATGCATCCAATAGATTGATGTACATGGAGTTATAACTAACACCCTGGTATGTAGAGGGGATGGTGGGAGGGTAACCTGGACTGCAGCAGTATATACACTTGAACATCGACATTTATGGTAGGTACAAAACTGTACTATGTTCATCGTGTTATACTGCTGCAGTCATCACACTTGGGTTGAATCCCAAAGCTATGGATGGGTGGCTGTTACTAAACTGGGTTAGGTGAAGCTAGGATGCCCTGCAGAACTGCAGTGGCAAAACCAGCTCTGTTTTTTGAGTATAATGGAAGGTGGTAGTGCTTGGTAAAGGTGTGCACTGAACTCCAAGTAGCTGCCTCCAGAATGTCCTTGGTTGGAACCCCCCTGAGAAAGGCTGCTGAGGTTGCTGTAGCCCTGGTAGAATGGGACCTAATATTAACAGGCACTGCTTTCCCATGGTGCGAGTAGCAAAAGCGGATACAATGTGCTATCCATTTGGAGATGGTCTGTTTTGAAATAGCCTTTCCTTGTGAACCTGTAGCATAGGATACAAAGAGTTGGTCAGTTTTTCTGAAGGTCTTTGTCTTATCCAAATAGTAACATAGCTGTCTGTGAATGTCCAAAGAGTGAAGGAGTCTTTCTCCTTTATTCTGGGGGTTTGGATAAAAGGTGGGTAAATGAATGGTCTGATTCAAAGCCACACTGGATACTACCTTTGTCATAAAGGTAGGGTTAGTTCGTAAAGAGACTCTGTCCTGATGGAAAATGATGAAAGGTTCCACTGCCATAAGTGCCTGTAGTTCTGAGACCCTGCGTGCTGAGGTGATAGCCAGCAACAGAGCTGTTTTCCATGACAAGTATTGTAGTTCTGCTGAGAAGGCTGGTTCGAAAGGAGGCAGTGTTAATTTTTCTAAAATGAAGTTGAGATCCCAAGCTGGCATTGAGGGTTTTCTGGGGGGTCTTATATTCTTAGCCCCTCTGAGAAACTGCCTTAGTAAAGGGTGTGAGAATATGGGAGGATCCGTATTATATTGAGCTGAAATGGCTGAAGCATGGATCTTAATGGATGAGAAAGAAAGGCCTTGTGTAGCATCTCAGTTAAGTATTGCAGTATTTGAGGAATGTTTGGTATCCAAGGATTTTGGCCTTTAGCCTGGTTCCATGCACAAAATCTTTTCCATTTGTCTGAGTAAGTTTTTCTGGTGCTGGGCCTCCTGGCCTCCAAAATGACAGTGTTGATTGATAATTCAAGGTATTCTCCATGCAGCTAAATTTAAAGTCCTGAGCTGACTGAAAAATCTGAGAGTTTTGCTGAGTCAATAGAAGTGGGAATTGAGGTAACATCCATGGAGGGCTGTGAGTCAAGGTCCTTAGTAATGGGTACCAGTGCTGACGTGGCCAGTCTGGAGCAATGAGGATCATTTGTGGTCTCTCTGATCTGACTTTCAGTAATACCTTGGTCAAGAGAGGTAGTGGTGGGAAGGCATAGACTGACAATGCTGTCCAACTGAAAGATACAGCGTCCACTTTCCAGGCTAGGGAATGATAAGTCCTTGTGCAAAATTTCTGTAGTTGGCAATTGTTGGGGGAGGAAAATAGATCTATGTCTGGGCATCCCCACCTTTGAGTTATCATTGAAAATACTTGTGGGTCTAGTCTCCACTCGTGAGGATCTGCCAAATTTCTGCTTAATTTGTCTGCCAATATGTTTTCCTTTCCTGGCAGGAATTGTGCTTGCAGTTGTACTTGGTAAGTCAATGCTGTGTTCCACAAGGTCATTGCCTGTCTGCATATAGGGTAGGAGTGTGTTCCTCCCTGTTTGTTTATGTACCACATAACTGTGGTGTTGTCTGTCCTTATTAGTAGTTGTCCTGGATGCAAGAGGTCCTTGAAGGCTGTCAGTGCATTTTGCACAGCTAGCATCTCCTTTTGGTTGATGTGTAGATGCATTTGTTTTGCAGACCATTTGCCCTGTATGCACTGTCCTGCCATGTGTGCTCCCCAGGCGTAGTCTGAAGAATCTGTTGTCATAGTTTGGTTTGCTGGAGGTAAGACAAAAGGAAGACCCTTGTTTATTTGACATGCTTGAGCCCACCATAGGAACTCTTTTTGAAGGCAGGGAATGAGAGGAATACTTGCTTCGAGGCTGTGCCTGTGTTGAGTCCATACACTTTTCAGGTACCATTGTAATTTCCTCATACGCAGATTTGCATGTGGAATTAGTTGAATGCAGGATGCCATGAACCCCAATGCCTGCAGGATTTTCCTTGCAGTGAGCTGGGTAAAAGTTGCCATCTTTTTAAAATATTGAGTCAGTTGTTTTTGTTTGTCTGGCATGAGATAAGCCATCTGGGCCGTTGTATTTAAGCTGGCACCCAGGAATATCATGTCTTATGAGGGTATTAGCTTTGACTTCTTTTTGTTTACTGTGTACCCTAGGCAACTTAGCAGCTTTGTTACAAATGCCAGATGCTCTAACAGAATGGCCTTGCTGTCCGCTTGGATCAGGCAGTCGTCCATACATGGATAAATTTGTATTCCTCATTGTCTGCAGTATGCAATTACTGATGCCAGGCATTTTGTAAATACTCTGAACGCAGTCGATAAGCCAAAGGGCAATGCAGAGAATTGATAATGCGTTGTACCTGCCAAAAATCTGAGGTATCTTCTGCAATCTTGTCTGATAGGGACATGCAGGTATGCCTCTTTGAGGTCCAACATTACCAGCCAAGACTCCTTGCCCAGCATGGGAAGAAGCTGCTATAGTGAGAGCATTTTGAATTTGGGTACCTCCAGGTATGTGTTTAGAATTGAGAGGTCTAAAATGGGTCTCCAGGCTTTGTCCTTTCTTGGTACTAGAAATAGTCTTGAGTAAAAACCTTGACCTTGCTCCTTTGTAGGTACCTTTTGAATTGCTTTCATATTCATGAGAGCTGAAATTTGCATTTGTGCCTCTGCCCATTGGTTTGGAGGCAGATTTGGCATGCCTCTCATCCGTGGTAAAGTGTGAAAATGAAATCTGTAGCCTCGGGTATCCAGAACCCATTTGTCCTTTGTTATGATGTGCCAATTTTGTGGAAATAGAGCCAGTTTTCCTCCCAAAGGTGCTGCCAGGGCAATTTTGCTTGGCAGGCGAAGAGGGAAGTCATTGTGTTTGTTTCCTGAAGGGTTGAGATCTTTCGTCTCCACCTCTTTGAGTTCTTGTATGCCATTGTCTAGGCCTGAAAGAACCTTGTGGTTGGCCTCTGCCCCTTGGGCGTCTGTACCCACCCCTTTGGGGTCTGTCTGATGCAGGAAAGGGCCAGTTTTTTGATGGCCAGTTTCTGCTGAAACGAGGAGGTTGTACCTGTAAAAAATCTTTAACTGTCTGCATAGATTTTGCCTTTTCTTCCATTTTCTTTAAAACTTCCTCTGCTTTGACACCAAATAACACATCTTTCTGCAATGGGGCATCCAATAACTTTGCTTTGACATGTTCTGGAAAGGCTTGCTCTTTTAGCCAAGCATGTCTACGTATTACAGATCCTGTGACAGCTGTTTTACATGAGGCTTCCAATGAATCAAAACCACACTGTAAGGTATGCTTTCCCACCTGTTCTGCTGCATGCAGCAAATCCTGCATCTCTTTGAAATCAGGTTGATCTGTCTGAGGGATCATTTTCTGCTTTAACTGTGTAATCAAGTACTGCTGGTATTTTAGCATGTGGAATTGGCAGTTTAAGGCCCTCATGGCCAAAGTGGCAGACGTATACACTTTCTTCCCCCATCTTTCTAATGCTCTGGAATCTCTTTCAGAAGGTAGTGGATTCTTAGCAGTAGAGGCCTTAACCCCTTTGGGACCCTGGGAAATGGTTTCAGGGTCTGCAACAGGGCTTTTATATAGAAACTTATGAGAATCAGGAACTTGGTAGTATCTGTCTGGTTTAGCTGGTGCAGGAGGTAAGGAATCTGGGTTTAGACTAGATTCGGTGTAAACATCATCCAAAATGTCTAAAACTGGAGAAATTGCAAGGGGTCTATGCTGTGGAAGAAGAAGAAACTCACGGAGTCTTTTCTTAGAGTCAGAGTAATCTTGGCCTTCCCAGTGGAAGTGTTCCCTCATGGTGTGTAAAGTTTCCCCAAAAGAATAGTCTTCGGGGGGGAGACAGAGGGAATGGACTCTTCAGCATCTGAGTCTTCATAAGGAGGGAAGGAATAATCCTGGTCCTCAGAGTTAGCTGAGGAAATAGATGCTTGGTCAGAGGAAGGATGATCTTCCTCCAGTCTAAGCTTTTTGTCAGGAGGGGGTTGTGAACACCTGATAAGGGTAATTAAATCCTCAGCCATCTTAAGCATCTGTTTTTTAGGCATAGGGGCCTGTGGGGGGGGGGTATGTGGACCCGGTTTCCTAACTTTTAAGGGGGCTTTAAGTTCAGCATAAGACTTAATAGAGATAGTTGTCGGTTTGAAGACACCTTCAGAAACCGAAGGCCTGTCCAAAATCTCCGGATCACCGTCAGGGTTGGCGTCCGAGGGGTGAGATGGAACCGGCTCCTGAGGCCTAGCTGATTCGGTCTGGGAGGCCATCAGAATTTCTAAATCAGCGGTAGTCAGGGGCTGCGTAGGCGCCTCGCTGAAAACCGGAGAACCGGTGGCAGGCCTTGCTGAGGCCTCGGTATCTGGTCTTGGCCTTGGTTGCCTGTCCTTATCCTTGCGTTTTTTAATCATTGCTGATGTCGGTTGCTCCGACGACATGCTATAGTTAAATTTTCTGCCAAAATAATGTCGGGTGAAATCTGCCCAACGCTTGATTGTACGTTTGTTGACCCTAGCACAAAACCGACAACCAGAGACGTCGTGGTCTGGGCCTAGGCAAGGAATACAATAAGAATGAAAATCCTTATGAGGTATTTGCTTCCCACAAGAAATGCAATTATTAACTTTGTCTGACATCGGTCTGAGGCAAGAAAAGTTTCCCCAACGGGGTACTTAGCTTTAGAGAAGACTTCGGGCTGAAATTCGATTTGAAAATCTCAGGAGCTAGCCGACCGGCACTTGCGAACTGCTTCTGCTTCGGCCACCATGCGGCAAGAAAGACTGAAGAAAATGACGTCGGCTGCCTCTTTTATCCCCCTGTCGCACTGACGTCAGGGAAGAAGCGACAACAACTGACACCAGACCAAGACTCTGGGATTCAGCCAACTGCTGGACCGCCTGACGGCAGGATAACCCAAGTGTGATGACTGCAGCAGTATAACACGATGAACATCTACCAAGGGAATGTGAGACTAGATTTTTTAAAAACATCATAGATCAATGACCTAGTATGTACTTATAAACCTAAGGGTGAAAGTCTTCTAAATAGTGAAAAGATGAATAATTCCTTGAAAGAACTGCTCCTTAATCAACTAGCGGTGGGCTACATTCCTTCCCTCCACAAAGGTGTGAGATGTACATTACAAACCATGGTCCAAGTCATACTACTTCAAGATCACCTGAAGGACAACCAGCTTAGGAGATACAGGCTGCTTCTCCACCAAACTGAGGAACCTCTCCCACTTAACAGAATAAGTCTGATGAACAGAAAGCTTCCTGGTAGCTTCAGTCAGAGGGCATGGTTGAAAGGTTTACAATGTCTTATGCTTGTCATAGGAATACAGACACACTCTACTTGGGTTTGCCTTTCCAAATCTAGCAGAAAGGTGTATTGGGGTGAGGGAGGATTACTTCCTCTCATGTGGCAAATAGGTCAATTCTGGAATGGCCAGTTCCTGTAACACTGGCCAAACAGCATTCTGGAATCCTATGCATCAACAGTGCATTGGAGCTTTTGCTCAGGAAACGTGATAGCACATTTACTTCCCTAAAACCTGAACAGATCTTAAGATATTGCCATTGTCTAGTGCCCACAGTCAGACTCACACACCATCTTTTTGCATTTGGGGTAAAAGTATTTATCACCCTGCCTGTTTTAAATACCACACCATGGCCTGATTGCTTGACCTCAGCATAAAAGATTCTTGTCCCTGCACCATTTCCAAAGCATTCAGGGCAAAAAACATTCCTCAGAACTACTGGTGGTTTATGTGGGGTTCCCTTTCCTCAGGGTCTACATTCACCTAACCATACAAAAGTCAAGATGGGCTCCTCCACCTGCTAGCAAAATATAATCTGTCAAAACCTATGATCATCTAAAGAGGAGTCTGAGCCTGTCCCAAGAGCTGTGGAGCTAGCTTGGTCACTCAGAAGAGATCTTTCTGAGAGGACCTAACAGCTTTAAGATTTGGTTATCCTTCACCATTTGTAGTACCAAATGATCCTCCAGGGTGAAACAAATCTACAGAATCAGCTCTCCAAGGGCAAGCATGGATGGTAATGAAGATTGTGAATGTTGGACTGGCTTGACAGCCTTCCTCCAGGACTTGGCAGGACTATTAGTGGTGATCACTGCATGAAACTTGAACCTCTCATTTTGTAAGGGAGCTTCATCCTTCTAGGGAACTGGGCAAATCTGACAGAAGCAGAAACTGTGGACTCTGTAAATCTTTCCACAGCATTCAGTGCCTGTTTCTGAAGATTTCCAACTATTTCAAGAGGACCTTTCCCCTGCAAAGGCCATCCAGAGATCATTCTTAAAGTATGAGAGCCTGAGCAATATCATGTAACAGAAGCACATATCTGAGCCTGCTGCCCCAGCAACAGTGCCAGTGAAATCAACATGGCAAGAGGCCACACAGAGGCCCACTGTAGATCCCAATGCAATGGTCTTAATGAGATCCTCTTTGATCCTATCCCAGTGCCAAGCAGGTCAGCTAGGCTTTCCACTGACTGATCCACTACACTGGACAAGGACATGGACAGGTCAAATAGCTGAAGGACATAAAGCCTAGTGAGGCAGAGGAAAACACCCTCTTGCTGAGTCTGTCCAGTGACTTAAGACTGCTTATCAAGAAAAAGTGAAAATGTGTGGCCCTTATTCTAGACTGAAAAGATCTTATTGAATTTTGCATCAGAATGCTTAGTTTGGATATCACTCCACTCAGGCGGGAGCTTAATTTTAATTTGAATTATTAATTTGTTAACATAGTAAGACAACTTAGACTCAAACCCTATTTATTCATGACCTGGGTCACAAGTACAGGAGTAAATGCAATACATATGGACACTTTAAAGTAGTCAATTAACCAGTACGTTTTGGGAAGTGGAAGGAAAATTAGAGTACCCAGAGACCCCCCCCCCCCAAGACAGTGACAGAGAGAGCATGCTAATTCCACAAAAAAGTGACTGGCAATCAGGAATAAACCTCAGACATTGGAGCTGTGAAACACATATCTTACCAGTGATCCAATCCAAATGCACTGTTCCTGGAGCCTATAGTAGTATTAACATTCATGGGAAGACAGGAATTGAACGGCAAATAAATTACTGAGGGGTTATTTAATGCTTTATCATTAAGGCCTCTCAAGGGGTATCGGTTCCTGCTTCTTCTTGGTCCTCTTCTACACTTAAAAGTTTCAGGGAATTGAGTTCTTCTGAGGAAGAGATGGAATCTAACGAAGAATCCCTTACTTAGTCTTCCTAGATTCCTTCCCCTTTAGACTACGGGTCTGAGCAGGAGGAATCTAATAGTCCAGATACTCCTTAGGAGGAAATTTCCTTTGGGGACACAATCTCTAGGATGGATTTTTTTTAAGTGGGATTGTGCCGAGATTTCTGATATCCATAAGAGGTACTATGAATTACTGCCGATGTAATCTTCTAACCCTGAAGCTATTACTCCTGTTTCGGCTGCTTTACTGGATGTTTTTTCCAGTGCTTCTAAAGTGCCTGATTCTCTGCCCCCTGCTTCCAAGAGGTCTGATAGGTTTTATAGGGTGCCTGAAGATCGTTTCTTTTTGTTCATATGTCCTGTTTCTGACCCCTCTGTGTTGTTTGTAGCCTCTGATAAGCCATCTCAATTGCTTCCTTCATCCAAGTTACTGCTGTCTGACAAGGACAGCAGAAACATGGACAGGCTGGGTAAGAAGGTTTATACTTCGGCTACCCTAGCTTTTAGGGATATTAATTATCAGACCATATATCTAGGTATGTGTTTGCTCTTCTTTCTCAGGCTTGTCAGCTTTTTTCTGATCTTCCAGACTCTGAGAGTAAATCTTTTGCTATTTCTTTCTACTTGCTAGGGACTTCCTCTCAAGTAGTTTGTCTGGTATCAAATGTAGTTATGTTGCAGCAGATGCCTCTTCTAGGGCTGCTGCTTTTGGTTCAGTAATGAGGAGGTATTCTTGGCTTAGGCTTCAACCTTTATCCGATGATATTAAGGCTAAGTTGATGGATGCTCCTCTGGATAATAAAATTTTGTTTGGGGAAGCGGTTGCTTGTTTAAGTCTCTTCAGGACAAGGGGAAGGCTTTACAGGAGCTTAAACATGTCTTTGTTTCTCCTATGCCTGAATTTCAGAGAAACTATCCTTCTAAGTCAGCCTTTGTTTGTAGGCAATCTCACCCTCCTGCTAAAGGTAAAAAGAATGGTAAATGGGCTCCTCCTGCTAAGGCCACTCAGACTGCAGGTATTCAAAAGCCTTCCTTTCTTGACAAACCAGGTGCTGTTTAACTATCCACCTGTTCCCAGCTGCATTCCTCTTTCTCTTTGCCTTTCTCTTTCTCTTTGGCTTTGAGTCACTCAGGATTCTTGGGTTCTGTCAATCATTCGTCAGGAGTACTTCATGGTGTGGATTTCCATCCTCCTTTTATGGGCATTCCTCAGCTTCCTCAGGAAAAACTTTCTTTTATTCCAGAGGTTTATTGAGATCTCTTGTCTCAGGGTACTATTCAAGAGGTGTCTGTGTCCCAAAGGGGGAAGGGGTTTTATTCAAGAATGTTTCTAGTACCCAAAAAAGAGGGTACTTGAGACCGATTATAGACCTCTCTCATCTAAATACTTTTCTGAAGGTGTCTTCCTTTTGGATATTGTCCCTTCAGACTCTGTTTCCTCTCTTGCTCCCTCAGGCCTTTCTGGTGTCTCTGGATCTCAAGGATGCTTATCTCCATATTATGATCCATCCTCTTTTCAGGAAGTTTTTGCATTTCTCTGTTGCTTCCTGGCATTTTTTCTGTGCTTTCCCTTTGGCCTTTCTATTGACCCAAGGGTGTTCACCAAATGCCTAGCACCTGTGATTGCTTTTTGCAGGCTTCAAGGGATCCAAATATTTCCATACTTGGATCACCTGCTGATTCAGGCATCCGCTCTAGAGGTCCTTTTGCAAAATTTCATTTTGCCATCTCTTCTTCAGAGCTTGGGATTTACAATAAACTTCAAAAAGTCTTCCCTGACTCCTTCTCAGGATCATGTTT
Source organism: Protopterus annectens (assembly GCF_019279795.1). Classification (NCBI taxonomy): domain Eukaryota; kingdom Metazoa; phylum Chordata; order Ceratodontiformes; family Protopteridae; genus Protopterus; species Protopterus annectens. The sequence continues at coordinate 1,827,589,686 of NC_056737.1, forward strand.
TTCTGGGTTGCAGGATTCAGATGGTACCAATGCTGGCATCCCTGCCTCCTCTAAAATGCCTTAACTTTCATTTCTTACTTTCAAACTCTTCTTCCCCTGGCCTCCATTACAGCCAGGAGTTTCTGAGAGCTCTGGGTTTTATGGCTTCCACCATTCCAGTGTTCCCTCTGGCCAAGCTCCACATGAGGACGTACTAGTGGTTTCTGAAATTAGTGTGGCTTCAACATGTGCATCCTCCAGACTTTACAGTTCCTTTTCTTTCTTGTCTCAAGAAGGAACTTCTATGGTGGATTCAGCAGTTGTCTCTGAATCCAGGGCTCCTTTTTCATCCTCCTTTTCCCTCTCAGGATCTGTTCACAGACCCTTCAGATGTGGGATGCGGAGCAATGTTTGGGTCGCTGAAGGTTCAGGGAGTGTGGTTGCCTCATCAGCAAAAGGAGAACATCAATGTCAAAGAGATGAGAGCTGTTATGCTAGCTCTTCAGGCCTTTCATTCTATTTTCTCTCCAGAGGCTCTTAAGGTATTCACAGACAATACCACAGTGTATGTGGTATATCAATAAACAGGGGGGAACAAGATTTTACCTTCCTTGCTGGCTGGCACTTCTGGTATGGGATCTGGCTGTCAGGTATCAAGTGACTCTTCAGACAGTTTATATTCATTCAGATCAGAACATTGTGGCAGCCACTCTGAGCAGGTCCTTCACTCAGTCCCACAAATGGATACTTCACAGGATGTGTTTCTGGACATTGCTCATGAGTGGGGTACTCCTCAAGTAGATCACTTTGCCTCTCCTCTGAACAGACAATTCTGTTTTGTGCTAGAGTCACAGGTTCTCTTGTATGGATGGCGGATGCCCTCTCATTTTCTTGGAAGGGGATGTTTCTTTATGCATTCCCTCCCCTTCCTCTCATTTTGAGAGTCCTGTTCAAGCTTCAACAGGATGCTCCTAAAATCTTGGTGACTCCCTTTTGGCTGTTACAGCACAGGTTCCCTGTACTTCTGCACATAGCCAAGAGCAGTCATCACAAGTTACCTCACAGGGTGGATCTACTCACACAAGACAAGGGATCTCTCATCCATCCCCATCTACCCACACTTCAACTGACACTGTGGGTGATAGGGTTTTTATTTCTCATAGACACCCCTTTTCTGAGGATGTGCTGCAGGTCCTGCAGGAGGCCAGGAAACCTACTACTAGGAAATCCTACTTATCTAAAATGAGGTTTTCTATTTGGTGTATTTCTCATGACCTGGACCCACTTACCATGGATGTTCCTTTGGTTATTTCTTATTTGTGTGAGTTGCTCAATGCTAGTTTCGCCTATTCTTCTAAGGCCCACATATCAGCTCTTTCTGCTTGTCTGCCTTTAACTTCTCTGTTAGCTTCTAGATTTGAGGCTAAGCAATTTCTTAAAGGCTTCTTTAATATTAGACCTCACAGGAAGCCTGTTCCTCCTCCCTGGGATCTTAATTTTATTCTGGAGAAATTGACTCGGGCTCTTTTAGAGCCTGCTGTTTCAGTTTCCTTGCAACATTGCTCTTGGAAGATGGTTCTTTTGTTAACTCTTACTTTTGCCGGACAGGTGTCTGCGTTTCAAGCCCTTATGGCTTGTCCTCCTTTTATTGATATTCCATGAGGACAGGGTGTCCTTGTGTACTAATCCGTCTTTTATGTCCAAGGTGGTTAATGAGTTGTCACTTAATCAGTCTATTAATTTCCCTACTTTTCCCCTCTCCACAATCTGACAGTAAGAGGGTACTGCATACCTTAGATGTGCATAGACGGATTTTATTTGGAAAAGACTAAAGCTATCAGAAAATCTGATCAGTTGTTTCCTCTCATGCTAAGTCTTTATGATTGGCTGTTTCCAAGCAAACTATTTCTACTTGGATTTCAAAGGCTATTTCTTTTTGTCACACCTTTTATGGCGAGAGCCTTCCTACTTCTGTACAGACTCATTCTACTAGAGCTGTGGCTTCTTGTGGTGCTGTTTTCAAAGACTCAGACACAAATTCTATTCTTGAAGCAGCTACCTGGACTTCTGTGCATACTTTTACCAAACACTACAAGCTGGATAGTATCTTCAGAGCTAGAACTGGTTTTGCTAATGCTATTCTTCATGGCTTTTTAGAGGGCTTTACTGCTGTTTCCTCCTCCCAAGTTTCTTCTTGAGCTCAGGCACTCTCCCATAAGTTATGAATACTGCAGCAGTGAATGTAAGGAGATAGTACAGTTGTGTAAAATCTTTCCATAATGGTAGAAGTCCTTGCCTTTACCACTGCAGTATTCACTCCCTCCCTCCATCCCCCTAGTCTTTTTCCTTCCTGGATGTCCAGGTTCTGTTTGGTTTTCCTTGGACTGCTGTTCCTACTGGGGCAATCAGTTCTGAGGATGGTATGCCTGAGCATCATCTTTATGCTCTTCGCTACACAAGGAGCACACAGGCAATGTTTGGTGTACCTTAAAGCAACAGTAGGCTTTGGTAGACTGGTTGGACGATGGGCTTCCATGGCAGGAAATCCCATACGTTATGAAGACTGCAGTGGTGAAGGCAGGGGCATCTACCATTATGGTAAGATTTTACACAACTGTACTTTCTGCTGCCTCAAACTGTGTATATACTCCCTGCATCTGTACTCATAAGTTCTGCTGTTCCAAGGATAGCAATTATAGTTCTCAGACTTTCAGCAGATACCACTGTCCTACAACTCCCGTATTCTTTGATTTTGCTTTGGCACTATCCTGGAATCATAACACCCTCCTGCTGATCCCTGCACTAAGCCCTACCCACAGCTGCTATCTTTAACATAATGAGGTAGGCCTTCAGCAATTTAATTTTCAGATGGAGCATTGAAGCTTTATCACATATGGTATTGATTCATGCCATATTCCCCATCCTAGCAGTAGATAACAGTGCTATTGTACTTCACTTCTTGATTTATGAGCTGGTAAACACAAGCATACTTGGAAGTTTTAAGCACAGAATTCAGGAACTTTTAAATGTCACACATTAGGATTTTGTCTAGAATTGTGTGTACAGTAGAAAGGAACCAGATCACAGTGGGGCTGGGCATGTTCTCCTAGTCCAGTAGAAAAGAACCAGATTACAATGGGGCTGGGCATGATTTCATAGTCTGCCACATGACACCATAACATTTGCTGGGAGCAGGCATTCATGCTTTTGAGCATGACACAACAGAATTTCAGAAATATGGATATCAGAAAAGGAAATTTCAATAGATACTCCTTGCAGAAGGCTTCAAATACCACAATGACACTTACCAGAATGAATCATTCATTGACGAAGAAGCTATTAAACTTTTCCTTTTCAGAACATAATGTCATGTGGGTGTAATTCCAAAATTACCAACACATACAGCCATAAATGGGAAATAAACAGCCAAAGACCACTAATGATGCAGCTACTAGATTATCCTTGCAAAACAGTCCTCGCTCTGAAGTATTTATTGAGTTATGAATGTAGCAAAATCCATGCCCATGCACTCAACAATAATATTGTCAGTAACACTGGTTTTTTTTTCACTTTTTAGAGAAAATACAATATGATTGTAGTATTTAGACTGCCTAAGTTTTGGGAAAAAGACAGAATCTAACAAAGTTAATTATTCTAGGCCAGAAATCATCTATAATTTACATTTCTTCTTATATTTACTACTTGCAACACTGCCTGTCTGCTTTACTCAGTGTATTGTTCTTGGAATTGATTTTAATTTTACTTACATAGATTTGAACTAAAACAAAAACTCTAAAACAGGATAATCATCATAAATTAAACTTAAAAGTGCATTGCACTTCATAGGTGTATTACAACATCTGGTAAGGTAAGTGTCATGATGTGTTTTGCTTTTGTCATTCTTTAGCGGTTTAGGCTATGCTTTTTTCAATAAAAAGCTTCACAAACATTTTCACAGCACAAATAACTTTAGTGAATCCATTGGTGATGCTGCCTTAAAGATAATTCCATAGACTTTAATGGGCACATCTCTATGCATGCACAATGATGGTTTCTTATCTTGCATCCTCAGAAGCAGACTTGAACATGTTTTTTCTTTTTTTTCCTTTCTTTTTTTTTTGTTTTGTTTTTACTGAAGCTGAAGTTTAGTATACTCACCAATTGGATAAACATACTGTTTATCACTTTTCGCACCACATATCATGGGGTGAAATAAAACACTGACAATCCTTGCGTAATTCAAAGAACGTCATCTTAAGAAGACTAAATTTAATTTTAAAAAGCTGTAGATCACTTGCACTGATCATTATCATGTGAAACAGGCTGAGGGGCTCTGTCATACATTATTTAAAAAAATTGGAGCCAAATTGTCTACTGGGGCTACCTGCTCAACTGCCAAAAAAGTGTTTCTGCTGATCTTGACTCTTTAAAAATAATTTCTACCTGGATTTGCAGTCTACCTTATTGGTTTTCTATCCAGTGAGACTTGGTACAATTTTTTTTAACTCTCCCAGCAGGGGCCAGTTTCATAGCATTAATGAAGGTGCCCAGCCCAGGTACAGAAGAAATAAATGTTTGAAATCTTGGTTATTTCTTTTGTTGGAGAAATAGTATATTTTATGTGTGTGTGTGTGTGTGTGTGTGTGTGTGTGTGTGTATAAGTAATACATCTCAGCCTCTTAGGGGAAGACATCTGGACAAAGTCATAAATAATAGGTGGACAAAGGCCTCAAAATAGGGACAATGTTAAACATTGCTCTTATAAACTTAGAAAGTTAATAGAATTCCAGGTTGTGTATTAGTCTGAATTTACCGAAGGGTATGACATCTGAAACTCAAATGCCTGCTATTATTTTCTGTATTCAATCCTCAGTGATTTGCCAGAAAAACAAAATGTTTATGAGGAATAGACCAAAAAATTCAAGGCAAAAATCTGGACAAGTTGAGGTGTGTGTGTGTGTGTGTGTGTGTGTGTGTGTGTGTGTGTGTGTGTGCACGCATGTGTGTATTGCATGTAATGTCCCAGTTAGGGGGCCATTGAATAATTAAGTAACTTACTCAAGAGTCAAACCCTGTACCTTATCTACTGGAGGCAGGAGTCTTATTCCTCCACATTATTGGTTATTAACATCTTTTTTGGTAATTGGGATTGCAGTTAATCAATGTCAGTCATTAAGAGCTTTGCAGTTCTTTGGTTCACAGAATACATTTTATGCAAAACCTGTCATTTTGTTAATTTTTTAACTGATTTAAAGTAGTCTGCTCTTATCTCTCTCCAGTTTTGCAGAACATCTCTGATTTTGCCTCATATTTATGCCTATCCTTGAGCAAGTCCCTTAACCAGACAGTGCTTTGAGGGAACTGGAAATCTGGGCTTGGGTCTTCAATGGTTCTCTGGAATGTAAGCCTAGTAACTACCTATGAACCAGAGTATCTATAGAGTAAAGAAAGGAAATTGATTGTAGTAAAAAGGAGTATCATCATATGAACCATGTTCTTAGATACGATCCTTGTTATATTGAATGCTGACACTATGTTTATTACTTAGCTGTGAATAAACTGGACATCATGAAGTAGACAAGTTTAATGTTAATATTTTAACTATGAATACAATTTTAATTTAACTTATTTTTTGCAGGCACACCGTTGTGAAATGTATTTAGTAACTACCTATGAACTAGAGCAGTTATGGTGTAAAGAAAGGAAATTGATTGTAGTAAACAGGAATATCATATGAATCATGGGGTTCCTATTACCAAATCAAAGAGGCTAAACATTGAACGGCCTGACAGTTGGAAATGCAGTTCAACTATGTGTTTTTTGTGAGATTGCAGTACAGTGAAGATCGGAATATTTGCCCTTTCCTCACTGTAGTGTGATCTCGGAGTTGATATATATATATATATATATATATATATATATATATATATATTTATATATATATATATATATATATATATATAATTAGCAGGGGGTGTGGGTGATGCAGCCACCCACAAATGCGACGTCAAGGTCCAGCATTTTCGATTTTTAGGCCATTCAATGTTTAGTGTCTTTGGTGTTCTAATATAGACCCGAATTATGTTCTTCAGATGTAATCCTATATTTCTTTGTTCTATTTAATATTGACAGTGTGCTTATTATTAAACCATGAAGAAATTGTACAGCATGAAGTATACAAGTGTAATGTTAATATTTTAACTGCAAAAGCACTTTATGAGCTACAACAGTTTATCTAACACTTTGTGCAAATGACAGGCTGTAAGCTATTTAAGAGATGTTTCCTGTAGCCTTCACTTTTATTCTATGTGACACTGCTAAGTTATTTTACCAGGCAGCAGGAGCAGCCTTAGGTCAACTGGTGCCCTAGGCAAAATGGCTCCATGGCGCCCTCCACACCACCCGGTGTCCCCATACTGGTCTACCTACACCAAATAAATACCAGTAAAGCTTCCCTGCTACATTGGCGCCCTAGGTGGCCGCCTAGTTGGCCTATGCCTAAGCCTGGGTATGCCAGGCAGCACTCCTGGGCTGCTCCTCAAAAGGGACAGTTGTGTCCAGTGGGCTGTCCCAGGCTGTTAGCACATATGTTACACATTTTTCTTTTGACTTCCTGCACCATTTGGGTTGGTACTTTTTGGCTTTACTGAAAAAGCTCACCCAGACTCCTCCACAACTTGCTGTCAGGGAAAGATTAGGTAGTTCTGCTGTATTTTTAAACTCATCTTTCTTTCTAGATGGGTGGATGGATGGATGGATGGATGGATATTTCCTTCTATCTCCTCTTTTATTGGCTATTATGATTAAGCACAAAATTGTCATTTCATGAAATCACTCCTCTTCAACTATTTACATTTATTGGCCATCCCACTGTATTCCAAAGAACCTGGACACAAAGTGTTCGCCTCCTTCCAGTCTATCTTGCTCTTTTAAAATTAGTGGCTCTCCACCTAGATAGTTAAAGCTTAAGCTACCCCCTCTTTCATATCTAACTGCTTAGTGCACACAGCAGCTCTTAGGATATTAACCCATTTTTTCCATCTTGCCCTTAAAATCTGCAAAATCTACTCCAAGACTACCGATTATTGGGGAACCCACATTCTGCCTCTCAGTAGTCATCTTGGAATTAGGGGCATGGAGACATATTTCCTGGAGACTGCTGATCACTGGAAAACCTAGTAACGGCTTCATAGGTGGCAGCTTGGAATTTGTGCTTATATTTTGCTCCTGGTGAGACAAGAAGCAGAGTGGATTGATTCTTAACTGTTTCCAGCTGGGCAGTGAGTGTCTGTGTTTGACCTGCCAAATTGGTCTTGTTGCTATTCAAGACATCTACCAGAAAAAGGCTACAACGAGCTTATAGACGCTTGCATCATCTGGGCCAAGACTGTGAATCACCAAACAGCCTGGCACCTGCTTCTCATCTTGGGATTGGTGCTACTGTTGTGCTTCTCTTGAGAGAAGAAGCAAAGGAGCACTGTATCCTAGCAGCATGAAGCTGTGGTGAGACCAGCACTAGCAGGAACCAGGCAGTAGTCATTCAGGCAACTCCCCTCTTTTCATCATTCCTGACAAGCTAATTCTTGCTTTTCAGTAAGTACTGCTTGATTTGTTTCTAACTTCAGAATATCTGCCTAAATACTTTACCCATAAACCAGCAGGGTGTACTTATTAGTTTCCCCTCAAGTGTTTGGCAGTGCCCATGTACAGACACCTTGAATTGCCATTATTCCAGTAAAATCACCAAAACATTACTGCACACAGGGCAACTAGTTTGCAGAGACAAGCACTTCACCCAAGGCTGCAAACTGGATACTCCTGACATTACTTTATGTTCTCACTCCAACTGTCTAATCAATAAAATAGGGTCTGTTGCCATGGACATGACCTTTCCCACTATCTCCATTACCACCTTGGTGGGCATGGATCTCCTGAGACAATGCATTATTTGTGTCATGGTCACTGACAACCAGTTAATTCTCGGACAAACTGATATGGTATGTTAGAGATATAATTACACAATGTCAGTGGAGGCAAAGCTCTCACATAAAAGTACTCCTAATGTCAATCAGGTTGTCAGTAGTACACATGCTGCACCCATCACACACAATTCTCAGCAGACACATAGACCCACATATGCTGAGACACTTAAATGTAACCTTCCTAAACCCCAAAGACCTCTTAGAGGTTGTCTACATAACAATTACCCTCAGCAACCCCGAATGCACTTTTTCAAAACAGCACCCACATCATCACATATATCCACATCTCATGGAGCCTCTACCTCTAAGCCCATAAAGCAAGCCACCACACAATTTAACATTCTGGTCAATGGAGACTCCATTATGAAACACACTGATGTTCCCCTCACCAGGATGAGTAAAGAGAAAGTCAGTTGCTTGTCAGGGGCTGGGATCTGCCACATTACACACACACTCAGATCACTGGACCCCAAGTACCAGTATGACTCAGTCATAGTCCATGTGGGTGTAAGCAACCTGAGATGTACCTCCCTCAACTATATGGAGAGAGGCATCATGGAGCTCTCGGAATATGTGTCCCAGGCTGGTATAAGCCTAGCACTGAGCAGCATTTTACCTTCTCCAAGGATGACGCCACAACACAAACAAAAGATGACTGACTTTAACAATTGGCTTAATGTCTGGTGTCATCCTAAGGGGGGGTGCTTTATTTGTCAGTGCGGAAGGAGATGGTAAACAGACCATGCTGCTTTGCCACGAATGGTCTGCATCTTTCCCCTCTAGGCTTTCAAATGTTAGCTAAAACTTTGCCCTCCTCCATAGTGCTTTTTTAGGTAATGCCAAACTGAAAGTACTTCTAACATAGCAAATCAAAACCAAGAAAATCTAAAGGTGTTACTACTCAATGCTAGGTGTCTAAACAAAAAAATCCACTCACTAGATGCTTTTTTCACCTTAGAGAATGCTGATATATGTGCACTCACTAAGATATGGTTTAAAGCCACAGACAGGCACACCAAGTCTAAGGTTATAATGCCTTTCAAACATTTAGACAAGCTACTTCACAGACAGGGACTAAATGTACATCAAAAAGCTGGTAACAGAGATAGTGGGAAAGTTCATATCCATGGCAACAGACCTTATTTTATTGATTTACATCAAAAGTAAATATACCTCACGTTTGGTCAAACAGGACAAGGTACTTCTGCTTCTCTACATTCAAATCACCATAGGCAAAATCCAGTACCACTTCAGTGTAAGCAATAGATCCTCCTCTGTGACCCAGGAAACTCATAACATGTATTTAAATTTATTGAAAACCCTCATTTAACCCAATACCATATATTCATATTCATTATTCTGATTACCCCAATATTAACTGGGTATCATATACGACACCAAACATACAGGCACAAAGATTCCTGGATTTTGCAAACACAATCTCCCTGGACCAGATAGTCAATACACCAACCAGGGGAGCAACCATACTGGATCTGGTCTTCACTATTATGGGAGAGTGCTGCACAAGTCCTAGTGAAATGTCTTCTCTGGTACAGTCAGACCACAAAATGGTCTCCTTTGAAGTAAAAATAACATCTGAAACCCTAGCTAAACCTGGAGTATTCAGGAACTACTCTAAGGTTAACTTTCTACAATTAAGTGATAACATAGCAAGATTTCAAGCCCCAATAAACCCAGAGAATGCTGTTGCTTACATGGAATTGTTCACAGAAATCCTATACAAGCATGTTAATAGCTGCATAGAAGCAGCTGTACCCACCAGGAAGAAGTACAGAACTAACTCAAAAAACAAGCCACCCTGGTGAAACTACATCAATAGACTGTATAACAGAAGGAAGAAAATCATGGTAAAAATTAGGAGATGCAGCACCCAGCTGGATAAAAGCCATCTCATCAAACAAGACAAACAACTCAGAAGACAAATAAAATCTACCAAAGCCAATTTTCAGGTAAATTTGGCCTTCCAGGCCATGGACAACCATAAGGCATTCTTTAGCTATGTCCACCACCACAAAGGCAATACACAATTGTGTGCAGAGCTCATTGTTAATGGAATCACTTACACTGAGCCAGAAGATATAAAAAAATTACTAGCCAAGAAATTCATCTCCAACTTTAACTCTCCATCCCCATCAACCTTCCCTCGGGAAATACCATCAAATATAACTCCCCCTACTATCACTAGGGAACAGGTCATCAATACACTCTCTAAGACCAAGAGCACTGCATCAGTGGGCCCAGACAATATCCCAAGATGCCTTCAAAATAGCATGAAACATGACCTATCAGGCCCTCTGGAATTGTTATTTAAGTGTAGTTTCCAAACAAGCTTCATGCGTCATGAATGGAGAACAGCAACAGTCATCCATCTGCACAAAGTTGGGCCATCTACAGACCCATACGTTTCACTAGTCTCATATGCACAGCCATAGAAAGAAGTGTCATGCAAATGAACAATAATGATATAGGAAACTTTCAGACACTGGACTCAACCCAATTTGGTATTGTCAAGGGCAGGTCATGCCTACTCAACCTGGTGGACTTCTTTGAGAAGGCCACCAAAGCAATGGATGAGGACAAAACAGTTCACACTGCCTACTTTGACATGGCCACTGCATTTGACACAATGCCCTACTTAAGTATTGTTCACAAACTCAAGGGGTTAGGTACAAACCCTTATGTCACCTGGTGGATAGCCAGCTGGCTCACAGACAGGGCCTAGGAAGTTAGAAATGGGATGTCCACCTCTACAAGCAGGCCAGTCACAAGCAGAGCTTCCCAGGGATCGGTCCTGGAACCACTCCTTTTTGGCACTTACTTCTCTGAAGTCAAGGCCAATGTCAGTGGTTGCTTGCTGACTACATTTGCAGATGATTGCAAATTAGGAGCTGTCATTGAATCCCACACTGACACAAATGTTCTGCACAACGGGCTGACACAGACAAACAACGGATAGCAAGGCCACTAAATGCCAAAAAATGCATAATAGCATCCTTTGGGAAGTCATCTACCCCTGGTAACGATCACATTGATAACACACCCCTCTTAGAGTTGACCCAGTAGTCAAGGACATAGGGACACACATAGACAATAATCTAGCCTTTGACCATCACATGTCTACAGTAGTGAGGAAATCATTTCATGTTGAGCAACTTAAAACAAAGGTAAGGCATCTGGGTCCAAGGAAGTCATTGTTCCACTGTATTTGACATTTATCAGATCTATCATTGAGTAAAATGCCCCCTTTGGTATGTATCTAAAAAGAATTATGTACTTACCATAACTTGGCATCTGTGTTATCCTATGTCATCCTTCATCACATAGGGTCTAGGATCCAATATTGGATCCATGCTGGCAACATAAAACAGAAGGATCCAAAGTTCTAGCTCCTCCCTCTCCCATGATGCCCTGCTGCCCTCTAACTTCCAGATCGAGTTTTCTGTCATATCCCTAAAGGCTACTCCTGCAAAACTGGAGGCAAAGCACTTCAACTTCCTCAACAATCCACAAGGTAGGGGGATGGTGGGAGGTGAAATGTGATAAATGATGACATAGGATAATACAGATGCCAAGTTATGGTAAGTACATAACTCTTTATCTGACGTTATCCATGTCATCATTCATCACGAGAGGGTCAGAATCCTCAGCTAGCATTTATCCTGGGAGGCCTCAAGGAAGGACATTCTGGAGCACTGTGGAGACAAGGGAAGCCCTACTCCAGTTTCTAATGAGATATAAAGGTGTGAGGATTAGACCAAGTAGCAGCAGCACAAATGTCATCAATAGAACGTCTGGCCAAAAGGCTGAAGGAGCCACAGATCTCATAGAATGAACCTTGAATCTTCCTGGAACCTCAAGATGGCTACTGTCGTAGACTGTGGAGATGCAGCTACAGATCCATTTAGAAATAGTGACCTTAGAAACTAGAAGAGGGGAAAAGCCACAAAGAGCTGCTCTGACTTGTGCAAACCTTTAGTCCTACTTAGGTAGAACCATAATTGTCTGTGTACGTCCTAAGTATGTAGAATGTACTCTCCTTTGTTGAATAATTAGGAAAGAACACTGCTAGCTGAACACACTGGTGTAGATTAGATTCAGAAGCAACCTTGGGCAAGAAAGAGGGATTTGTCCTGAGAGAAAATCTGTCCTTGTGAAAAATCATGTAAGGAGGAGCAATGAAAAGCGCCTTGCAGTTCCAAAACCCTCCTAGCGGAAGTTACAGCAACCAAGAAGGCCGTCTTCTAAGACAAGAATTTAAGACCACAGGAACTAGCAGCCTCAAAGGGAATCCTAGTCAGAGATTGCAAAATTAACATAAGGTCCCAAGAAGGCGATGGAGCCTTAATCAGTGGTCTAAGCAGGAAGACCCCCTTCATAAATGCTTTGCAAAGCCTAAATGGAAAAGTAGTCTCACTATTTTTATGAAAGTTAGGAATCACTGCTAACTGAAACTACTCTTATGAAAGTTAGAAATCACAGAGAAACTTGCTCCTGCTTGGAAAAGGGAGGACAAAAACAAAAGGATGTCAGAAACAGAAGCAGAAAAGGGATCCAGATTTCTGCTCTTGGCCCAGATAAAGAACCTTTTCCACTTGCTACAATAAACCTTTCTAGTGGAAGGTTTCTGGGAGGCTAGAACAACCTGAACTGTTTTAGAATCACTGGAATTGGAGAAATCATGTGGTTAGATGAAGGGTCTGAAGGTTTGGGAGAGGAAACCCTGATGGATGGGAAATTAGATCCTGATGAGGATCCAGTATCCAGGGTGGATACTTCATAGGAGCCCTGATGAAGGGGAACCACAGTTGACAGGGCCAGAAAGGGGCAATGAGGATAAGGGATGTCCTCAAGTATTACTCATAGGTTCATAGGTTAGTACTAGGCTAACTGCCCTTTCGAGCCATTTTAAGCTTAGCCAAGTATCCCTTGTGAGACTCAAACCCTGCACCTTGTGTTTGTAAGGCAAACACCTTAACCATTAGGCCACCCTCCCAACCCTCTTTCTGCAAAACCTTGGAAATTAGAGGAAGAGGAGAATAGGCATTCAGGTCGTGGACTAGAGCATTCCTCTGTGACTCCCCGGACGGGGGAATCAGGGTGAAGTACCTGCTGCATTTGTGGTTGGCTGGGGAGGCAAAGAGGTTGCAGCAAGGTTGACTCCAATGGTCAAAACTCTGCTTCACCACTGTGGGATTGAGGGACCACTCGTGAAGACTCAAGATCAATCTGCTGAGCCTGTCAACCCACATGTTGGTGTCCCAGGGTATATATGTTGCAAGAAGGAAGCGCCCAGAAGATATCACTCATTCACACACTCTCATGTCCTCTCTGCACAATGGGTAAGATTGTGTTCCCCCCTGTTTGTTGACAGCCATGTTGTCTGTCTGAATTGCAATCGTTCCCCGAGGGAGGCAGTTCTGAAAGGCTTGCAACTATACAAGAACTGCTCTCATCTCTAAGATGTTTATGTGCAACTTGGTCTCTATGGATGACCACACACCTTGGACGGTCTTCCCCTGGGAATGCCCGACCTCCACCCCAACAGGGAAGTGTCCGTGGTCAATGTGGCCTTGAGCAGAGGGAGTGAAAAGGGCCTGCCTAGAGTGAGATCTTGAGATTGAAGCCACAGAAGGTGTTGTCTGCACACAGGCATCAGCTTTATGGTCATGGATATGGGATGAAACAGAGCCGACTATTGAACTGCTAAAGTTCACTGCAACACCTGCCTGTGGTACCTTGCCAGGGGAATGAGATGAATGGTCAGGTCCATGGATCTGAGGGTTCAAAGAACCAAGTGAACTGGGGGATGCGACAGGTCTAAGATCTGAGTGACCTGTTCCCGGATCAACTGAACCCTGAGTAGAGGTAATGCTGCAATCTCTGAAACGGAGTCTAACAGAACTCCTATAAACTCCAACTGTTGTTTGGGGACCAGACTGGATTTTGAAAGGTTGACAGTGATCCCCAGTGACTGAAGAGGGGAAGAACATAATAGATTGCTTGTAGCAGTTGATGCCTTGAAGGTGCCATGAGGAGCCAATTGTTGAAGTATCAAAAGACCTGAAACACCTGCAGCCGCAGGTGAGCTGCTACCACTAACATACATTTGGTAAACACCGAGGGGGCTGTGGTGACACCAAAGGGTAGGGGTCTAAACTGGTAATGACCGCCCCCCAGCCAGAAGATGTCTCCTGGAATGTCTGTCTATCTTGATGTGATAGTGGGCATCCTAGAGATCTACTGAGCACATCCAATCGTCCTTGCATAAGAGAGGCAAAATGGACTGAGCAGTGACTATCCGGACGTTGGACTTTCTGACTGAAAGATTGAGCTCACTGAAATCCAAAATAGGATGCATGTACCCCATATTTTTTGGCACTAAAAAGAAACAAGAATAAGCAATGGATACTCTTTGTCCTGCTGGGACCTCTTGGATGGTTCTTTTTGAAGAAGTTGTTGAACTAAGGCAACTCCCTCTGACTTGGTGGAACGCCAGGGAGGTAACGTCGTATTGGAGGGGGGCTCTGAAAAGGGAATGAAATAGCCCCTAGAAACGATGTTTAACACCCACTGGTCAAAGGTAATGTTTGTCCAGGCTAGTGGGTGCAGGGAAATGCAACCCCTGACTGACTCCAGGGCACAGCAGTCTGGCAACACTTCAGGAGAGCTGACAGGGCTGCTCAGAGAAAGATACACTGAAGCCCTGATTTTCTGGATCCCCTTGACTCTAGGGCAGCGTCGGCCATTGAAAACTCTCCTGCCTCTGTAAGAAGAGTCATCAGGATTGACTTGGAAGGGAGACTATGACTTTCAGAACCACATCATCCTAGTTCCTCACTGAGTCTTACAGAAGGACCTCTGAGGAGCAGAAAGCTTGATCATGACCGCAGACAAAGTCCTCCCTTCCTGCTCGCTGTGGGTCAAAGTGTCCTTCACAGAACATCCAAAAAATGGTAAAACCATCAAAAGGAGCATTGGTAAAGGACGCCTTGAAGGGTTCTGCAAACTCGCATAAACATAACCAAGCATAACGCCTCATAGCCATGCCGGTACCTGCTACTCAAGAGGTAGCTTCCACAGCATTGAAAATTAGCCTCATCGAGGAATTCGCAAGGGATGTCAGAGCAGAGAGCTTGGGAGATACCTGCTTAAAGTCCTCCACCGGCAATAACTCTGTAAGGGAAGTGGAGAGTTCTTGGACCAAATCCCTTTGGAGGCTGGTAATGTGTGCAAAATAATTAATTGCCCTCAGTCCAAAAGTAGCTGAGGTGTACACACACTCCCCCAGATGGTCAATCACCCAGGACTTCCTGTATGGGATGGACCATGGAGCTCTGCACTGCCAGCTCCTTCTTAGTGGCAGCGACTACCATGATGGCATCAACCCAGGACTCCTTTCCTCCAGAAAGGATGGTTCGCAGGAGGGTTGAAGAATTTTTCTGCTCTCTTTGGGACTGGCTCCACAGTGTTGGGCTCCTTCCAGGCCCTGCTGGTGATCAAATCCACTAAGTCGTCAGCGGGGGGACACCCAGGAAGTAGACGGGCTTGTTACAAAAGCCTTCAAAAACACTGACCTCCAAAGACGGGGGTTGGGGAGAACATCCACCCTTCTACTTCAATATTTCAAGGATGTCCCAAAGAAAGCATTGTTTGATGGAGATCTGGGGGACCAGTCTCCTACATTGAGGTCTGTGTCCTTATGAGGGACTCTGAAGGGAATCCAAGTGCCGCCTCTTGCACTTTTTCTTATGATGTACCTCCTCCGTGGGGGGCTGTCGGGAGGACTCTGAAGAAGTAGGGACTCCTTGAGGGGATGAAAACTCCTGAAGGCTCAAATAGGAGGGCTGACCCCGGACAGGATGGAAGACTTCACCAGCCAAAGTAGAGAGAGGCAGAGATGGACCTGGAGGGGCGGTAGATAAAGTTCCTGTGTGGGAGAAGGTCCTCTCTACTACACAACCAATGAGGGGGAAGTACCCTGGAGAGGAGGAACGTGCACTAAAACAGCACCATGACCCCCAGATGATACTGGTCCAGAGCTATCAAAGGACGAGGGGCCAGGGGGAAGGGACCAGTCTGAAAAAGAACAGTACCTGATCCTGACCTCAAGGAGCCAGCATCGACTACTCCGGCATGGGCCTCACTCTGGTCCGAGGGAGGCGAAACAGAGCAAGAAAGGGACCCTGATGGGGTCGAGAAAAAGGAAATATTCAGCCTTGTCGGGATCTGACCACTGGTGTCTGGGTCCCGGGATTCCAAGGCCACCTGGGTTGGAAGAGGAGAATGACTAAGTGGGAGGGGCCATGTTCCAGGGTTCATCTGCAAGGTCTCGGAACTGACTGAGCTGCCTCCTCCAGAACTAAGTGGGAGGGGCAAAGCCCCTCTGGCCAGATAGGCAGGGGAGGCTAGGAGCCCCAACTCTACTTGGACCTTGAGGAAGCTCCTCATCATCCTGTCCAAGTCAGAGGGTAACAGACTCCAGGAAGACCCAGAGAAAGAGAAGGAATTAGTAGACTTGGTAGGAGACCCTATCGATCTGTGGCGATGTTCCAGGGTTCATCTGCAAGGTCTCGGAACTGACTGAGCTACCTGGCTGGAGATAGAAAGAGAAGCTACATCCTCCAGAACTATAACTGGATTTGATGATCCTGTCAGATCCGATGGCCAAGTTGACATAATTGGATCCGATGAACTGGTCGGATCAGAAGCTGGCCTGACCTTGGTAAGATCCGAGGTCTCTGAACCGAAGAAGCCCTAGATCCAGAAGATGACTTTGTGGCTCTTGGACCCGAAGACCTTGGATCCAAGATGGTCTGGGCTGGGGTTGGATCTGGGACGTAGGGTTCGACAGCCGCTGTTTCTTGGTTGGAGCTGATAGCTAAGAAGGGGTCTTCCTCTTGGGATCAGCAGAGGAAGCCTTCGAGGGGAAACAAAGGGTCCCCCCTGAGCAAGACCTTTCCTTATTGTGACACTCTGCCAAGGCCCTGGGGTTAAATGCGGCACAAATGTCGCAGTCAGCCTCCAGGTGTGGAGTGCCCAAACAATGCAAGCACTCCTTGTGCAAGTCGGAATTGGGCATTTTCCAACCGCACTAGGAGCACTTTTTAAAGACTGAGGGTTTATCAGCCATAAAGAAGCCTAAACACACAAACACGCACACACGCACACACGCACACACACACACACACACACACACACACACACACACACACACACACACACACACACACACACACACACACACAAGAACTAACTACAAAGACCTAACAGCTAAGCGAAAAAAGGGTGCCAAAAACTACCAATAGTGACAAACTCTCTAAGTCACTAGATTAAGGGAATGAGGTACTGCAAAAACTAAGAAAACCACTACAAAGAGATAAAACCCACTGAACTACACTAACTAGCCAAAAATGTAGTCAAAAAACACTTATCTGCAGCCAGAGCCAAGGAATCATGTATGCATTGAACAACGGCAAATGAGATCTTGGGGTTGGAGTGCAGAAGGGCATCATGGGAGAGGGAGGAGCTAGAGCCTTGGATCCGTCTATTGTATGTTGCCGGCTCTGATCTGATATCAGATCCTAGACCCTATCGGATGAATGATGACATGGATAACATCAGATCTAGACATTTTCAACAATCAGAACGTCAACAAAGGTTCCTTACTAAAAGAATACAGGGAGTAAGTAAAATGTTCTATGCAAATTGCCTCAAGGCCCTATACCTGTATTCCATCTCCTACAGGCTGTTGAGGGGAAATCTATGCCTGGCATACAAGGCATTGTCAGACCCCTCTATGATGGATCTCCTGCATATCCACAAAACAAGCACCACCAGAATTACCCATTCGAAAGACTTAAACCTTGCCTGTGATATAAATAGGAATTGGAGAGACAGGCATGTACCGTGGACACTACCCATTCTCTGAAACAGGCTCCCCATCCATGTGAAGCAGAGTTCCTCCATAACCTAAATCAAGTGTTACTTGGACAGCTGAATGGGGAATCAGAAATTCATCCCCGGTTTAGCACATATGTCTCTAACGGACACAGGCAGCCTGTAAATGGTTCATCTCTCAGGCCCCTACTTTTACACTTATCAAGGGTACCAGAACTTGTCAGAGATTTGGTATGCATGGCTAGGCTTAAAAAGGCCTTTGTGGTTATTAGTCTAGTAGACACCTATGAACCTATGAATTATTTAGTACTTCACCTTATGCTATCTGAGTATGAATCCCAGTACCTCTTTTGTTGTTTAATGGGTTGCCAGATGCATTTTCATTAAACCTGAGTTTCAAGGGAGACATTTACTGTTTTTCATGCTTTGTTTTCAATGTGAGAGTGTTTTGTTTAGAAAAAGCCTGTCCGCGTTTTTGTAAAATTTGAAACAAGTTTTAAATAAAATCTAAATTTCTGTGATAACTGCAAAAGTAAAGAAGACAAGTTATGTACACCAGCAGGTTTGAGAAATGTTTATGTACTTGAGGAGAGACAGCCAAGTAATGGGATACTGGTTTGGCTGGCTGGGGCCTGATACATTACTCTGCATAGGGCCCCATTTGTGCATGATAATGTACATCCATGGTCATTAAACCAGAGGAGGCAGCCCGAGCAGAAAAAGGACATGCTCTAGGGGAACCATGTTCTGATTGGACTCCTTGCTCATATGAATCTTTAGCCATAAAGCATGGAAATATATTTTTAACAGTAGGTAGCCTGAGTAGAAAATGACAGTGACTGCAGTCAAACAATACATTTCAAGGGAACCATGTTCTGGTGGAATCCCTTGCTCATATACAACCTTGGCCATGAAGCATGGAAATATCATCTAACAGGAGCACTCTTAGTAGCAACAGAAGTGGGAGTGCAGTCAAAGCCATGAGGGACCATTACGTGAGCATTCAAAGACCTGTAGCAACACTCTATCAGATGAAACCTAGGAGGCGGAGTCAACTATGACTTTAACCTGAAGTTCATTCCCAAAGCTGGGTTTCAGTGGAGCCTCTCTAAGGTTCTTCTCATAGGTTATGTGAATGTAAGGGCACAGAATCAGTAGCTCACTTAGTCCCTGAAAGATCTGAGACTTTCTCTGGAACAGACTATTGCAAGGACATCTCTCTTCAAGAGGAATCTTGATGAGTGGATGGGAGATCGTAGGTTTACCCCGGGTATGACTTCTGTGTCACTGTTAGACAGAGGCACAGTATACTAACCTCAAAAAAAGGGCACAGCAAAATTAATTTAAAATGGGTGGCGAAAGCCAAACACATTCTGGCTAGGCTTATAAATGCCCAAGGGCAGATAGCCTAGTATGAACCTAAGTATGAACCTATCTGCAAACCTTAGGGTCTGGACTCCTGCTCTCTTGCATCACCTGACTCATGCTTTGTATCCCTGGACTGGAGACATATTAAACACTCCCTCTGGTAATGCTTTTTCTGCCCCTTTCCTGGTGCTACATCTGGAAGGGGCAGGTACCAAGAAAGGCCTTGAGCTTTGAATGACATTGGTGAAGCATACAGTACCCATGGTGAAAAATAACTGCAGAAATAGTAGTGGGCATTTCTCTTTAACTCACCTGAAGGGGATACAGGTGTGTGTCTTGTTTCTCAAAGATGTGGCTGTTTAGATATTTTCATCAGGCACTGAATATCATTAAGAAAGACATCTTACTAGCTATGACATTATCCCTTTTAAGCTTCCTTTTGAGTTCAGCTGTCACTATAGACTACATATATTAACTTTTCTCTCGCAGCATCAAAGTCTGCTGCTATAGGAATAACTATGACATCACAGTCACTACAATACGAGCAAAGAAAGGTAAAAGTCAACAAAAACATGATCTCATCAGGGAAAAAGTGCAGTTTTAATGAATGTCACTTCTGTAACAAACCGTGGGAGCAGAAATGCAGTTTTTAACATATTTTGTAAGATAAATAAGTATTTTGGTACATGTGCTCAGAAAATCATTTGCAACAGGCTCTATGTAACAGAAGAAACAGGGCTAAAGAAGCAGAAATGACTGGAGTAATAGATCCAGTAACAAACATAAGAATGAGTCCTTCTCAGGACAGGTACATTAAAATGTGACCTCACAGTCAGGTGTCAACACATTAAAATAATTATGAGCCGTAACATCTAATAGCAAAAGATTATCACTAACAGAACAACTCAGTGATAAAAGCTACCAACTCTTTGGTGTGAAAAAAAAAAACTTTTAAAAATCAACAATGCAGTAAACTGTCAGACATAAAAAATGCAACACAACACTAGCTTTTCACTCTCTTAGTAAACAATATTTAATATTTACAGCAGCACAGTTTTTTTTTTTAATTCAGTGTAGAGATCACTACTATCAGAATTAATTTTGTTCCAAAAGCTAGAAGAGGCATGACTCTACCTCGAGGTGCAAAACACAGTTTTAAGCCCTTGTTATTGAACAGTAATAGCTCCTAGGTTGAAATTACAGTACAAGACACAGGAAGACAAAGGTGACTCTCACACACAATGCAGGCATTCGGAGTTCATCCCACGCTTCTTACCTGCATTTAATTTCAAAAAGAATGAAAGTTCTGCTTTTCTCAGAAACAACTCAGGCAGGGCTACATAAACACTGTTCTTGACATAATGACACCTTTGAAATACAGAGTCAGCTTTTCTTGTATTGTGATAACACTGTATTTTAACATACTAAAGTCTGTTCTTTGAGCTTTGTTTCAAATATGGAGTAGGAAGCTACATGGTGCATTCACAGTTTGATCAATATTTGTACAACTATTCCGAATACTTAATTATGTCTAAATGTTTTGACAAGCAAAGCGTATTGAACTGTGTTGTTTATTTTCAGGCATGTCTTAGAGGTGGATTTTCTTCTGTTAAACAAGAATGTTTTTCAAGACCTGGGGGGAAAACAACCATTTTCAGATGTTAAGCGAATCTTTAAAAGGAAGCACTGGCCATGTTACAGATGTTAAAGCAGTTACAGTAACACTTCAATAGCAGCTGGTGAGAAAAAATTATTTTAGAAAGCTTACATAGTTCTCTAAAGTTAACAAATGATAGTGTTTAGTATTGACCTGGTCACTGTCTAATAGCCTTCGTGTGCAGACAAAGCTTTCATTTGGCTAGTAACATGAAACCATTATATTATACAGTTAGTTTGTGATCTACATAATGATTTCTGGTGCCATTCTTTATGAATTACACATATAAGTAGTAACTCAAGTGTTATAAACTGTTGTTTAAGCCCTGAGTGGCCAAGTCAGATTGATGTATTGCAACATTCTATATTACCAGTGTATCATTTAAAGGAGAACCATAACACCTGCAAGCTGCTTCCCCTACAATAGAAAATGTGCTAAGTACAAATTAAGTTACATTATTTTCTGTTCCAGAATCTTCTATGCTCCATAGAGAGGTAGGAAGTACTACTCCTGAACCAGGTAATGTAGCTTACTTTTATAAAAGTTATTCCTGGAATTCACCCATTTCTGCTATAGGACTTATAAAATGAGAACATAATTAAAATGACATTTAATACAATAATACAACATATATACATGAGAAGCATCCACTGTGTATAAAACATTTCAAAGCATGTATGGATGTAACATGCATTATGAGGCAGATTTTGCAAGAATGTCACTCTCAAGTCAACATAAATAATGTTAACATCCCGCAGGGGTCACAGATTTAAAAACAGTACCAGCCCGTTGCTGCAATGGTTATTACAGAGGGCTGCTACATTACTAGAGACTGGACTAGAACCCATCATGATATGTATAATCTTTCAAACCAAAGGCAAGCATTTTACCTGTCACAGCAGCACTTGGAATATACGCATGCTTTACACTCAGTTCTAACACGTTAATTCTATGTTTTTGTACTTGGAATGTCTGGTTATTAAATTATAGTTTTTACTTTTTTAACTCCGTGTTTTACCGTTCTATACCTTACGAGTGATTGAGTGCTATTTTGTTGTTTTGGTTTCTAAACTGTTCACATGTTTTCTCATGTCTGAATGTGTCATAGGGAGGTCATTCTATGATAAATGCACAAACAAGTTTTTATCACTGTCATTCTTTATGAAACAATAATAGAATATTAAAAAAAGAGAACTAATGTTAAAATTCACAGAAGGTAAATCTTTTGTGTAGTTTCTGAAGAGTATTTTAATTTATTCATAGGTAATCACTAGGCTTTCAGACCAAGAGATTATTAAGGAACCTAGCCCAAATTCCCAAACTGTCCCAAAAATAAGTCTGGTTAAGTGACATGCTCAAGGTGACGAAGGAGGCATATGAAGACTAAGGGAATCAAACCCTGTGTAGCACAGAATGTAGCTTGTTAGCAGCTGACATAATTATTGGTAAAGTATTCTATTTTTTTTTTCTTTTTATGCCAGGCTGTTGCCCCCACCATGGAGATCACATTACAATTCTGAATGCTACCTTTCCATTGTAAACCCTTCTTTCCCAGAAGGCAATGGTATGCAAATTTACTTCTTCCTGTTCTACCTGCAACGCCTCTATACTATTAGTGATTTATTTTGACATCAAGTAGAAGTTTGTTTTATGCACCCCTAGACCTGCAAGCACATGTGAATGTCAAACACTTAATTTGTAAATTTTTTTTTCTACTCAGGCAACACACAAAAAGCAATCCCCAGATTGTAACTGCTATTAGTTGATAAATTATTTTGGTTACTTAGCCATCCCTCTGAAGTTTCTCAGAATGTAACCTTTTACTACTGTTCACTGGCTAAACAGAAATTAGAAACAGTTATTTTAAACTTGTATTCACACTCCAGGAGTCCACTTCCCTGTGAACCCCTGAACACCGCTGCTTCACCAGTGCAAACAGGAAAAAGAAAGGCTCTGTAGAAAAAATAGTAACTATGAAGTAAGCCGCTTAAAGCAAATGATCAATCCATTTATATGGTGAAAAAACAAATAAATAAAAATAAATAAGGGATCCTTAGAAGAAGTAACATTTAGATCAAATATGGACAGTGACAAAAATAAAGGGTGCCCTAGATATACACAGAATTATTTAAAATATAACTCTAATGACTAGCTGAAACCTACTTATCCTTAAACAGTTCTGCCAACAGTGAATATACACACACACATTTTATATATATATATATATATATATATATATATATATATATATATATATATATATATATATATATATATATATATATATATATATATATAAAACATGTGCTTTGCTTCCACAATACCACTGTAGTTCTAACTAATGCCTTGTTTTAAAAATCGACCTGTCTCTGTCATAAAAGATTTTGAGGGGTGAAAGAAGAAAGCTGCAAACTGTGTTTATCCTGTTTTAGTGATATACCTAAGGTGTACCTGCACATTACTATGACTACAGTAATACAGAGGAAGCTTTGATATCCACACTTTTATGTTCCTACAAATCCAACATAATTGTAAAACAAAGCAACAGCTGAAGCCATGGTGGCTTGGAGCAGTAAGACCTGTTTTGGATGACAGTATTGTGGCTACTCAGACTTGGCTAAATTGTCTTTGACAAAACTCTTTCAGCAAACCATCACACTATTGTTCAAAATGTAATACATAATTTACTCCCTAATTGTACTGACTATATTGTCCTAATCAGTGTGTGTGACAGAAAAAGTTTAAAAAGTTAACATAAAATAATATAGCTTTTAAATAGTTTAGACTATGTTAGTTTCATTAACTGACCTGCCACACTTCTACTAGTGTGTGAAATTTATTCCAAGCCTAGATTACATTTCCAGACCAAACAGTATCTAGTGCAAGGTTTTTTCAAATAAATGAATGCTACAGTGGTCTACTGACAATGAATGTAGGAGCTCTGTTTACCTTGTTTGTGTTAATAAAAGCATGGCTGATGCTTCATAACTGCTTTTGTTTATACAAACTTGAAATATAACAAAAATGATGGGAGGGCTTGCCTACACTGGTCTTTTAAAATAACTAGGGAGTAGGAGTAAACTGAAATTAATTATGCCTCATCCTTTTTTCCTTATAAAACCCCTTATCCTCCCACATACTTCATTAAGTACACTTCTTATCCATGGAAGAGCATTATTAGTCAAATTATTACCATGCATAGGTGTGAGTTAAGTGATCCAGGTTTTAATCTGTGTACAATTACTTCCTCCCTGAGTGTCTCAGACAAAACATACCACACCTTCCACAACTACTCTGTAGTCTCCACCCTGCCTCCTTTTTTTCTAGTTTAGTTCTACACTGGTTTAACGATACTGGTTTAATAAAACCAACAACACAGAACTGAGGACTTGAAAGCAGAATGAAGGAGAGATCACCACAGTTGTCCTGCACAGATGGCATGGGCCTCCACATTTGTTTACAAACCCAGTACCACTGTTTTTGTGAAGTCAAGGCAGGCAAGAGCACCAATCAATCACATGCTATTTTGAGAAACTGCCGTTAAGTATATACCCTCTTATTTTTTTACCCACAAGCAATTAAAATAATCTGCCACATTGGTAGTGAAACCAGGCAGATAAAGAAATATAGGTTAACCAAAATAGTTTTCAGCACCCGTAAAGGTCAGGGATACTTTAGATTCAGAAATCTGGGGGACAGAAATACTTTATTCTTAAGTAAAGCAAGCAGAGAAACCGTGTTCCAAATGAGGTTTGGTAGGACAGAGTAGGGTAGACAACTGAACTGTTGTTCATTATGAGAATACAGATGGTGAAAGAATGTTGCCTGACGTACTGTGCCTACGACAGATTAACACCACTCTCCTTCCACTTCCACCTCAGGGTATGACCTATACCCTAAATGCACAATCCCTTGTGTATCAAAGTGACATTATTAGACTAGCAAAAGTTATCTGTTTGATGGA
Organism: Protopterus annectens; assembly: GCF_019279795.1. Lineage (NCBI taxonomy): Eukaryota > Metazoa > Chordata > Ceratodontiformes > Protopteridae > Protopterus > Protopterus annectens. Next base: position 1,827,614,554 of record NC_056737.1, read on the forward strand.
TGAAAAATAGTTAGCTTTTTAATTTTGTGTTAACTAGCTGTCTCTCATACAAAATTATCTTATCTCTAAGCATTTATCTTTTTAAAAAGGAAGACAGTCAACCCAACCAAAAGAGCAGCATAACCACCGCACCAAGCTAGACAGCAGGTTATCAACATTGCATCTTGTCTGCTGCAGGGCAGATAGCAAGTCCACACATTTTGTGACCACTGATTTCAGGATTTCTGCAACTTGGAGTGCCACAGGTTATCTGTTGGAAGCAGGTCTGGTCAGTCTCAGACACTGAACTAATACAAAATGTGCCCGACACTCTGATGCCCTGAATGACCACTGCAGATAATAATAATAAAAGCAACGCATTTTCTTTCACATTTCACATCATACTTTTCCTGTACTGTGAATGTGTACCCTGCTGTTTCTGTTTCATGTTAGGCTTTCTAATGTCCAACTGTGTATACAAGTCTCTGAGCTCCTTTACCTCCTGCAGAACCTTCTGTGCTTGTTGCCAGTTGGAGGCAGCTTCAGTCAACAACCTCTCAGTGTCCTGTCGGATGTTTTCAGAGTCTACCTTGGGTGAGACATCTCTGGTTCTTTTCTTGCCTTCCTCATGTCCCTTAAGCTCTGTAAGGAGCTCCTGAGTTTTTTCCAGTTTCACTGTAATAAGGTCCTGTATCTTTCCTAGCTGTTCTACATCCATGGATGAATGTCGAACTTCTAAGCCCTTTTTTGGAGTTGTTTTGTGCATGGAGTCTGAGCGTGACAGAATTTCTTCCATGGAGGCACACTTGTTCTTCTCAGAGTGGGAGAGTTTTTTCACTACCTGTGGTGTATACGTGCTACCTCTCTCAAAGTTTTCTACTTCCTTTTTATGTGTGTCCCAAGAAATTTCCTTTTTCTTAAAAACACTCCCTGAGTGTACTTTTTCTGAAGATTTAGTGTGATCAGAACTTGAGAAGCGGCGACTTGCTGCAAGATGGGCCACTGATTCCAAATCTACTCGAAAGCTCTCCTCACAAGTCCCATGATCCTCTGGGGCATCTTCCTCCTGAATCAAATCCAGTGTCAGCATTCCATCGGAAGTAGAGGTAGATGCCTGCAAAAAAATGTAAAGAATTACAATGTGTTAAAAAAGGCAGAAGTCGGTCATGTGCTACAATTTCCAATATTATTTCTTAAACAGGCACAGAAGTAAAAGGCATAAAATCTAACTCTGCTGCACCATATTTCAACGTTCCAGACCTAAGAATATATTTCTTCTACTGCCACTGGTTCTGAAAGAGATCAACAACCAGTTCTGCTAAGCTTAGAGGTTCTTTATGTGAACTAATAATCTATAAATAATACACATGGTAGCCTCCTCTGTCTAGAGGATTCGTCTGGTACCCAGCTTATAAATTGTGATTAGGCAGAGGAGATGAATAGCTACCTACGACAGAAAGATAACACAAACATGCACCCTACACATGCCTCAGCTATATTGATTATTAAAACCATAAAACATAGTAAAACTTAAACTCCCCATCCCCCAACTTACCCCAAACAGGACAATAAAAATGAATAACAAAGAAACAAAATGTAACATAGTGTAGACATGGTACAACATGAACTATCTGGCAGCAGGATTCACAGAGTTCAGGTAAACAGCAGCTAATAAGAAGAGCCATCTTGTAGTCACGGATTTGAATTCATCAGTCACTATTTGCATACTGTGCAGGCAAAGCAAATGGAAACAGGTGCTGTGCAGTATTTTTCCAAAGACAATGAAAACCACCTAAAGGATTCATTATGTAGTAATATATCATAATTTATCCACTTTCTGTATTCAGCTGTTTAAAGTCTGAAAAAGTGGGAGTCAATTTGCACTTCAAAAAGAAGGAAAGGAAGAGAATGCAGGCATAAAACAAGGAAAAAAAGCATACAATTCCCAAGGATAGAATGAAGGTCTTCTGGATTTCTGAAGCTGCCAGAAAAGAACCTGTTAGATATAAAAAAATGCATCTACAGAGTGAAACCATAGGAAGCTTTCAAGGAACAGACTAGATCCTTAGGCAGTTTGCGCAACCTGACTGCCTCAGTCTAAGTTCAAAGAACAGAATTCTCTGTATCACAGTCATTACATTAGGTAAAATGTGTTGGAACAAAAGGGTTCAGTTGTACTAGCAACTAGGACCTATACAGAGACAATAGGATCACAGGATCATAGGATGTTACTAGGCTAATGGCCCAAGAGTATCTAGTTCAAGCAGATACTAAAATCAGCATCTACAGCCCCTGTCTAAGAGGGACACAGGCGGAACCTCTGGGGTGAATTTCCATTCACCCATCCAACTGCCCAAACTGAGCTTAAATATGGCCAATGAGGGGCTTTGTTTAACATGAACAGGAAGCTTGTTCCAAATATGAAGCAATCTCTGTGAGATAAATCTGTTGATGTGACATACCAGGTTAAGGTCCTTTGAGTGAGTGACTTGTGTGCCATCTGACTTGTGAATGTGCAGCATTTCCATCAAAGCCGGATCAGAGATTGCTCTATATGCAAGGCACAGATCACCTCTGTGCAGTCTGTATGACACAGAGTACAGTGACAATGATTTCAGTCTGTTTGCATAAGACAGATCTTGAAGAACTTGAATTTTCTTCGTAAGGAACCTTTGTGGTCTCTCAAATTGCTACAGGTGTTTGGAAAGGAACATACTAAAGGGAGCATTGTCCTCTATTATCGACCTGATGAGGGAAGAGTACAGGGGGATTATAACCTATTTTTCCATAGGCAATGCCATTACTTATGAGAAGAGCAATATCAAATGCCTTTCTTACCACTGTGGAGACATGGCGATTGATGTTAAGGTTGCTGTCAACCTGTGTGCCCAGATCTCTCACCACTGGCTGTGTGCTTAGGGTATTGCTACTGAGGTAGTAGTTTGCAGGAACATCACCCTTGCCGAAGGGGATGATAATGCATTTTTTCCATTAAGTTAAGACCATGACTTTGGCACCTATCATTAGTCTGTGTAAGACCTTCTTGCAGGATGTTGACATCGCTAGGGGTTTCAATGATCACTCCCAGTTTACAGTCATCAGCAAACTTTGTCAGCCACAGTCCTTTAGTTTTAGCCTGCACTTTGGAGAAGTAGATTCTGAACAGTAGGGGTCCAAGAAATGAAGCCTGTGGAATATCACTGGTTATGGGTCTGCTGGAGGAGGTGGAGTCCCCTATTTTTACCGAATGAGTCCTATCAGTGAGCCAGTTTGCCTCCACCTGACAATATATAGGTTGATATCCAGCTGGGTGAGTTTATCAATTATGCTTGAGTTGGCGATTATGTCAAAGGCCTTGACTAAGTCAAGGTAGGCCATACGCACAGAACTGCCCTTGTCTAGGGCTTTGGTGACTGTCTGGAAGACATCCACCAAGTTTAACAGGCATGTATAATATAAGTGCAACAGCATGTATAATCAGGTGATGGTTGTACACCACAGGCAACAGTTTTAATAGTACTGAAAACTGCATTCAAATTATTTGAAAGAGAAAGACAGATGCAAAGACAAACAAGGACAACCAACACCGAAGCAAAAGAAGTTAACAGGGGGAATTCTAAGGGGATTATCTACATGCAATTAACCAGACCATGTATTTGGTAAAAAATTCTCCAACAGCATGTTATATGGTCATCCATCATTTTTCCTGAGCTCTGAGGAAAACATTGGGTGCTGGACTGATTACAACAATGGTGTCCTAACCAAAACTGTTTCATATAAATAAAGACCTGTGACCTGTTACTGCAGGAAGGCATTTGACTAATGGCATATTCCTATCCCTACCCTTGAAAGAGTACAAAGGAAATTACTGGAAGTTGAGGAGGTAAGGGTTATGTACAGAAAGACGTTCTGGCTAACAACCTTAGGAATACTGTAGCTAACTGTGCACAACTGATAAAGCTTTCGAGACTTTCCAAAAGATGTCAATGCATGCTTTGAAATTTCTAGAACTTTTTTTTATTTTTGACTGAGCAGATGAACAGCTTTCATGTAAAATACTTTGGGAATATTACTTATGAACTTATGAACTTAAAAAGTCTGATTTACAAACCTTAGAGTATCAGAAAAGAACCTGAATAAATTACTGTTTACTGTAACCATCAGATCAGTTCTGCTAATTTTGGGTTATAATCAATTCTGCATATTTATGTGCATACCTCTCAATCTGGAAACATCAAAAATCTGGACAAAGGCCCATGAAATGTAGATACAACTGGTCAAAAAATCAAGAAGCTGACTAAAATTAAATGTGGATATATTATCATGTAACAAAAATAAAAACAAGCCTCCGGAACGCAAGTACGGTGCTGCACTAATTAGTATTAAGCTGCCTCAAGTTTATTTGCTGCTTTTCGTTCAACTCAAGGTTCGAACTTCTTCAGACTTTTAACACAATAAAATCACAAGTGCTATCCTTCATATTACATTCTAAAAACCACATGACATTTACTATGCAATCAAAAAAGAAGATAATGAATAATTAATTAATGATGTCATGGGTCGCCACCCATTTCCATTTATTCAGAAACTGAAATTAATTCATTGACTCTTTATCCTTTACTTGAAGTAATACATTAAACTACATTACAATATCTAACTACTGCCTATTACTGCACTGTTAATGTGCATAAAATACCATTAATAATCCATACTTTTTACATAAAGTCATTCATATGCTAACCTACACTTGTTTGTTTGTGTCTTTCGGCTTTTCCCGGTTAGGGTTCGCCACAGCGGAACTCCGGTCCGCTAATGAGTGGCAGTTGATTTTTACGTACCGGCTTGCCAGGCCTGACGCACAACCTTCAACGAAGGTACGCCCATTCACGCATGTCTCCACGCAGAAGACGCTCTAGCTGAGAATCGAACCGGACAGCGTCTTACTGTGAGGCGACAATGCTACCGCAGCACCACCACCACAGGTAACAGTATAATATGTTTTAATATACTACACAATTTACCAATTACTATTTCTTGCCATATGTTTAAAAAATTAGTAACATCATATAAAACATTAAGACATAAAAAGTATTAAAAATGTTTAACGTATATGCATAATTCCCCCCTCTGATATCATGTGATGAAAACTTATTAGAATCAAAGATCACTAGGAAATCAGGTCAGCAGGGAATGTTTAAATGTGAAACCTGTAGATTTTGTAAGTACATTGAAGAGACATCTTTCAACATCAGTAATATAAGTTACAAAATCAAAAACAAATTTAACTGTAATTCTAAGTTAGTTGTCTACCTTGCTAAATGTCAACAATGCCCCGCATATTACATAGGCAAAACGGAATGTAGATTCCATGAACGGATTTACTTATTTATTTTTATTTATTTTTATTTTATTTTACATTTGTTGACCGAGCTAGTCTAGCTGGATATATGTCCATTTTCAGTAGAGGCCCGGGGAGAAAAGCTCCAAGACAGATACAAACAGACAATAAGTAATTGTTACAAAAAATAAGAAGTAGATATCGAAGATATTTTATGCATTTAACAGTAAATATCATAAAACTATATACAAAGTTTAGAGCAAGATAATATAAATATGCTAGTGGCTAAAAATAGTGTCCAGGTTCTTACTAGATGCTTACCACTGCACTACAGAAGATTAATTTAGTGGAGAGAGAACAGCTAGAAAATATATTAGTAGCATTATTTATGAACATCAATAAGCAATAAGCAGGGGAAAGCTAGATAACGCTTTAGCAACACATACATCAATAGAAGCAAACCATACATTTAAATACCTAGTGATAGATTATGTACCACATGATATCAGAGGGGGGCCCCGAGGGTTTAAAATTGGAAGAATTGGAGTTGTTCTGGCAGATAAAACTAAATGCATATAAATATCCTGGCCTGAATTACTCTTGTTCAATTAAGTGCCTATTGAAACTGAAAAGTTTGGTAAGGTAATCAGAAAACAATGTTAACAATATAAATTTATAAAAAACAATACATATGGTTGATTAAACAATAGATCTTATGAAATACAGAATAATAGAATCTCAGCAGAATATAATTTAGCGAGTGATGAATTATGTATATATGTTAAACATTTTTAACACTTTTTATATCTTAATATTTTATATGATGTTACTAATTTTTAAACATATGACAAGAAATAGTAATTGGTAAATCGTGTAGTATATTAAAGCATATTATATTGTAGCGTAGGTTAGCATATGAATTATTTTATGTAAAAAGTATCAATTATTAATGTTATTTTATGCACATTAACAGTGCAGTAATAGGTAGTATTTAGATATTGTAATGTGGTTTAATGTATTACTTCAAGAAAAGGAAAAAGAGTCAATGAATTCATTTCAGTTTCTGAATGAATGGAAATGGGCGGTGACCCATGACATCATTAATTAATTATTCATTATCTTCTTTTCTGATTGTATAGTAAATGTCATGTGGTTTTTAGAATGTAATATGAAGGATAGCACTTGTGTTTTTATTGTGTTAAAAGTCTGAAGAAGTTCGAACTTTGAGTTGAACGAAAAGCAGCAAATAAACTTCAGGCAACTTAATACTATTTGGTGCAGCACTGTACTTGCATTCCAGAGGCTTGTTTTTATTTTAATTTTTTTCAGTAGTTTGTATTATTTTGATATTATCATGTAACCCCAACCACTCCAATGGAACTGTGGGATACCAACATGAAGATTGAACTCACTAAATAATAATAAATAAATTGTCAGACATTTGAATTTCAGACTTCATATCTCTCAGAAAATACATAATAATGCAAAACCTGTTATTCTAACAATTGTCTGAGTTTACAGGGGCAATATGTAAAATCTGTCCCTATATCTGGCCCTTTGTCCCACCATTATTTTTGGCTGTGTCCAGATTTCTTGCTCTGAGAGATTGAGAGTTATGCACATAAGCAAGTCACTACAAAAGTTACAGCTACTAACCCAGGCTGTACTCATTCTGAAAATCAGACCCTTCAGATTTCACAGATTCCTTGGCTTTGGCATGCATTCCCCAACACCCCCTAATCTACATCCCAACCTAGTACCTGAACTACCTCACCACACACAGCTCAGCTGCATAGCCATATTCTAACATTACTCCAGACATAGTGTAATCCATAAATACCACCCATTTTGTTCAAACTAAACTTATTGTATTTGTTTACCGTGATAGTGCACTGATCAATAGAAATCTAGCTACTCGATCCCAGTTCACTCTGACTACTCTTTGACTACACAGTCAACATTTTCAGTTGCAATAGTTTATTCAAAAATAATAATAATACTAATAAAAAAATGTCATGACCTTCTAGGTTGCTCCACAGACCCCACTGCTCCCGAAATTTCTTTGACCGATAAACTTACTGATTAACTGTAAAGAACTACTGAACAGAAAACCGCAAACTACCCAAAATAAAATATACTTTAACAGCAGCAAAATATTATAACCAAGCACTCAATCCCTTCCCCGAGTACTCCACTAAATAAAGGTAACATCTCTTCCACACCCAACACGTTCCTATAAAAAGGTGGTGAAATTTGTAAACAGAATCATCCTCGCTCTCTTAGCATTTTCAGATCTTCCTACAAGATTAGCATAAAAACGCAATAAGATAAAAAAGACATTCAAAGTTATCTTTAACAGCCATGATTTATTACTTTCTGTACCTAACTCCAACCTCTGAATGGCGGCAAATAAACACATAAAAAGAACCAACTCAACACTGAAACAGTAGCCCTTCCATTACTTGCATTAGCAGCAGCTGAAGTTATAATTGCTAAACTACATTTGAATACCAAAATAGCCATAAACTTAATTGGTTGCTACCTGCAACCAGGCAACAATATAGACACCATAGAAAACCTACTTCAATGGGTCTGTAACTTACTACCTCTGGAAAACATAATACTAGGAGATTTCAATACTGACTGGCTAACACGCAACTCCACCAAAGCTACTAACTTCATAAACCTCCAAGGGTTTTCCCAACTTATCCACGCCCCAACTACAGTCGATAAAACAACGAGAGAATCAATACTCGACTGGATATTGTCAAACAGACCACACAAAATTTGTAACTCAGGCTGAGTGACCACTTACCAACCTATTTAATCAGAAGTCAAACAGGTCTATCAAAAGCAACCACCTATCAGGAAATACATAGTAAAAAGTCCTTTAATCCCAACAATTTTACTGCAGCTCTAACAAACTGCAACTTGTTCCCCTTGAAAACACTTAATTTAAATGACGCTGTATCTTACTTTAACACACCTCTCCTCAACATATTAGACCACCATGCACCCCCCAGGACCATTAGAATTAAAGTTAACTATGCCCCTGGTTATCCAAAGAGACTAAATTTTTACTACATAACAGAGATAAAGCATGGGTAAACTGGAAAAAAAAAACAGTAACCTTATTGACAAACAAAAATACCTTGAGCTTAGAAATAAAGCAAAGAAAATGATTAAAGGAGACAAAGCAAACTACTACCACAATATTCAAAACATATATCAAAACAATCCTAAAAAATTTTGGTCACCCATCAACAAAATATTCCATCCAGGTAAGGCTGGGAGCACTACCCCTGCAACCAAGGATACTTTTGCTAGCATAGCAACTCAGTTCAACAAGTTCTTTACCGATTCCATCCTAGCTCTAGCTAACTCTCAAAAGCCTGAAACATCTACCACATCACCCAAAAATAATACTCCTGAATTGTGGTTTTCACTTAAACCTGTCCCTATCTCCACTATTAAAAAACTGCTTTTAATAAACTAAAACCGACATCCCTCTCAGCTGATAGACTACCTGCCGAATTCTTAAGGATTGCAGCTAATGCAATCACATATCCTGTAACCATCCTCATTAATCGCTCTACAACTGAAAACCTAGTCCCCCACCTTTAGAAAATTTCCTACATTACCATACTCCAAAAAGGGGGCTGTTCCAAAAAAACTAACCAACTATGGACCCATCGCCATACTCTTCCCCCCTCTCCAAAATCCTAGAAAGGTGTGTACACACTCAAATCATGACATTCCTAAACTCTTACAAACTACTCACAGATACACAACATGGTTTTAAGCCATCACATAGCACTACCACAGCCCTTATGTCTTTCACAAAAATAGTCAACAACCACAAGAACAATGAAACTTATGTCTCAGCTATATTCTTAGACCTTTCCAAGGCGTTTGACATGATTAATCATGATAAACTTATCAACACTCTCTCAGAATTAAATCTAAGCTCAACCACCATTTCTTCATTCAAAAACTTCCCAAAAGGCAGACAGCAGGCAGTCAGATGGCACCAGGAACTATCCCCTTTACTTCCAGTCTCAGTAGGAGTCCCACAAGGTTCCACTCTTGGACCACTGCTCTTTACTATGTTCACCAATAACCTTCATACTGCCACATTTCATGCTTCTGTCACTCAATAAGCAGATGACTCCACACTAATCTGTGCTTCCTCCTCTCCACAGGCACTACTACAACAGACATAATCCTCGTATCTATCTGGTGAAAGATGGCTCTCCAAATCACAACTCATATTAAATCCCAATAAAACTCAGCTTCTCATCTTTCCTCCCACACACACTTCTACTCATAACATTGCATCTAACATCACCTCCAGTAATAACACAGTTATATCACCTGTCAGTCAAACCAAACTACTAGGTGTTGTAATCGACAGCAACATGAAATTTGACGTACACTTATCAAATACCATAAAGGAAGTACACAAAAAGCTTGCCGTGCTATACAAACAATTCCTAACTTCTGCCACCAGAGCCACGATTGCACGCACCCATCTCATCTCCACTCTTTTGTACGCCTCACCAATCTTCACTAATCTCAGAAAATCTGACTTTTCCAAGGTGCAAGCATGTTATAATAAAACCGCCAAATTTGCAAGTAATACCCCTCACAGATCACACCACTACACTCCCCTCAAAACACTCAACTGGCTGGAACTTCCCCACCTCATTCTTTACAATCAGCTCATTCTAACCCACAAACATTCACTTTCCTGAAAAAAAAAATATTCTACAAAACATACTACACCCAAGTAGCAAAACTAGAGTCTTACGATCCAATTAAAAAATCCTACTAAATGTGACCAAAGCCAATAATTTCACAGGTACATACTTACTTATCAACACTATTGCCAAACATTTGAATAACCTTCCCCCTAACATCTCAGCTACTTCTATTGCCACCTTCAAAAATGCCATAAAATCCCACATACAACAATCATGGCTCTGTAATTGTGACAACCATGACTAATCTCCTATATATAGGTTCACAGGCTCATAGGTAAGTACTAGGTTATCTGCCTGAGGGCATCTAGAAGCCTAGCCAGAATGTGTTGGCTTTCGCCACCCCTTTAGATTAGTTCCCTGTGCCTCGGTCCAGTAGACCCATTAGTTCCCTGTGCCTCTGTTCAGCAGAGCCACTACAGTGATCCCCGGGGTAAATTTTCTGTTTCTCATCCACTCATCAAGGTTTCTCTTGAAGAGTGTTAGTGAAGGGCTCTGCCTAATGAAGACTGGAATCCTGTTCCAAAGCATGGGGAGTCTCTGGGACAGGAATCTATCCCTCCAGCACATCATATTTATCATTGTGGTGAGGTTTACATCCCTAGAGCATGTGGCTCTTGGGGATTTATTTTTTTTTTTTTAGGTGGAACATGTCCATCAATTCTGGGTTGGACATGGCCTTATATGTCAGGCAGAGAGCACCTCTGATTAAGTGGTATGCAACCGAGTACAGCTGGAGTTTCTTCAGTTGGGCTGCATAGGGCATATGTTTGAGGCCAGTAATCCTCTTGGTGAGGTACTTCTGTGGTCTTTCCAGCTGTTTCAGGTGTCTTGTAAGGTACATCCCAAATGGGGCGTTGTACTCTATGATGGGTCTGATGAGTGATGAGTAGAGGGGCACAATGACCTCTTTTGTTCTAGATGTGAACCCTTTTGTGATTAGGTGGGCCACATAAAAGGATTTTCTAACCACCTTGGCAATATGATTATCAAAGGAGAGATTACTATCTACTTGGGTCCCCAGATCCACGTATGTGGTAGTTCGCGGGTACTTTGTTTTTTCCAAAGGGGATGATTATGCACTTTTTGGCATTTAGCTTGAGGCCATGATTTTGACACCAGGAATCTGTCTCAGTGAGACCCTTCTGAAGGATGTCTGTATCAGCTGGAGAGTCAATTATGGCCCCCAGTTTGCAGTCATCTGCAAACTTGGTCAGCCATAGTCCTCCTATGCTTGCCTGTACCTCTGAGAAGTATATACCGAACAGGAGGGGTCCCAGGACTGAGCCCTGGGGGATGCCACTTGTAACTGGTTTAGAGTCGGACCTAGAGCCTGCAACTCTCACCGTGTGGGTTCTATCCGTGAGCCAACTGGCTACCCATCTCGTGACGTAGGGGTTTATATTCAGGCTGGTGAGCTTGTCTAGAATACCAGAATGGGGAATGGTGTCGAAAGCCTTTGCGAGGTCTAGGTAGGCTGTGTGGACCTCCTTTCCCTCATCTAAAGCCTTGGTAACTGTCTCAAAGAAGTCCACCAGATTTAGGAGGCATGATCTGCCCTTAACAAAGCCAAACTGGGTAGGGTCCAATGTTTGAAGGTTCCCAATGTCTCTGTTAATGAATTCCATGATGATGCACTCAATAGCCTTGCAGACCAGTCTAGTCAGGCTTATAGGGCGATAGTTCCCGGGGTCCATTGTGGCTCCACCTTTGTGGAGCGGGATAACTATTGCTGTGCGCCACTCTACGGGTACATTGCCTGTAGACCTACTGCTCTATCACCAATCCCCTCTTTCTTAGCACTTTGTTACTCCCATCAACTTACTCCATCCCTTCTATACCCAAATCTTACTAACCTAATTTTCCACCCACCTTTCCAACCTGTATTACATCCTTAGCCTCATTATCCACCCACTACAACCTGGCTCTACAAATGTGACAATCCTGGTTAATCCACATACTTCTTTCTGCTCACTTCCAACACCCTCTCTCTCAGCTCACTTCACTCTCTCTCAGTACTTTACTCCCCCACTAATGAATCTACTCTCTCTCTCTCTTTTCTACTCCCATTAACCCCTCACACCCCCTTTCATAGTAACCTCTATAATATCCCTAGCTCTGAAGTCCTGCAAAGTTGCTTGTTATAATAAATATGTAATTTTTCACAATTTAAAACATATAAAATTGTTTGTCAGAAATTGTACTTTATGTAAACATATCTACTTATTGCAATGTTAATGATATCAAGCTACTGTTACTGTAACTATGTATTTAAAATTACTGATGTAAAGAAAACTAACAGATGAAAAGTTACAAGCTGTATTAGGATCTTTTCTCCCTGGGCCTCTGCTGAAAAAGGACTCATGTCCAGTCGGACTTTCCCCGTAAACAAATGTAAAATAAATAAATAAAAAATAAAATGGTAGAAGCCCACATGCTTATCGACCAATCAATAAAGCAAAGAAAAAAAACTGTTTTACCCCGAAGAGCCCTCATGCTATTTTTATTGCGACATGTAGTTGGGTCAGTTAAAGAAAATGGACATTAATGGCATAATATAACTGGTGTGTGTTAGTTGCGATGCCTAACTTAAATAAATCTGCACAATGACATAATTCACTATGACCAAGCAGACTCTTGTGACTGGCTGTGATACTTGCACAAATACATTCTAGTGGCATCTTAAATTCCACATTCAGTGAAGCAAGAAAAGTTATACTGCTGTTTACTGGCAATGTATTCACTTACTCCAAAGAAAAACGCTCCCTCCACAATCAGGCTGCATGTCAAAGTGCACTTCTTCTGAGAGGTAGTTAGGGTGCTTCCAGTTGACCTTTTTATGAAAAGATGCAATTCCTTTTACTGGAATTATGGACTCTGGTCACTCGAATGAAATATTTGCATGGTTTTGTGCAGTCACTGTTTGTATTTAAATGTGATATTATATTATGCAATACTTCACATCATAGCTCTTGTCTTTCTTCCCCAAACTGGGGAAGGCCGCATCTCATAAAGTGGAAAAACACAGGCAATTGTGGAACAACTACGACCAGTTTACTAATAACTTCAACCAGGAAGCTCACTACGATGCTTAACGTGTTACTTTATAGTTATAAAACATCTTCTGCTGATTTAATGTGATTCGCTATGATTTACCAGTGGATGTCGCTCAAAGAATATATTAGCGCTGAAGAGGTGACAGAACTGTTCAATGTGGAACTGCGAGGAGCATTGACATTTTTCAGATTCAGAATGAGGAATGTTCCTTATAATGAAGTACCATTAAGACACTCCTCGCATTGGTTGGCTTTGTAGCAAGTACTCGTGGGCGGGCTCTTCCGCAGCTGTAACATTAACAACTGTCTGAACTTTGTTTTTATTTTTTTTTAAATCTCATGCCCCAGTCTCCAGTCCGATTGACAGTCAGGGACTGCCTCATGAAGCTGATGATATCATGCACGCCCCTGTACACTGATGATGTGGGATACACTGACGATAGATGATGACATCAGCATAACTTAAAATTGTAAATAAAAAAAAAAAATCGGGTTTTGAAGGGGCCACTTGGAAATTCATGGCAACCCATTATTTTGCCCTCAAAACCGGTAACTACTGAGGAATTTGGTATGGTTGAGAGGTATGTTTATGTGTTTCAGTGTACTATGTATTGCTATGCATACTATTTGCTGCCCATGCTTTTTAACTGAAATTATGATTTAGTAATATTTTATAATAGCTGTTATCCACTTTTGTGCTTTGTGTATATTTTTCTTTTAGCATGCTAATTGCATCTCTGCATACATCCTACTAAATCCACTCATTATGTTTCATTTAAAGAATACCTTTTTATCTGGTTGTAAGGCTTCTGACATTTTGACCAGGATTCACAGAGATACACTTCAATTCTGCACAAGCCTGGTATAGTGAAGTGTCATTGAACAGCAGCGTGGGGAGACACTGAACATCTAAATCAAGAAAGTACAGTTGTGTGCACTAACCATAAATGTAGATGTTCGAGTGTATTCACTGTTGCAGTCCTCACCTGTGGGTTATCCCTGCTGTGGTAGCCCTCGGCCGGCCCAAATACCAGAGTTAACATTTTTCTGTGTCAGCTGCTGTCGCCGGTAGACTGAAGTCAGGTCGTCATTGCTATAAAGCAAGGCAGCTGACACCATTACATCAATTTTTCTTGCCCTAACCATTCACAAGCCCCAGAAAATATGGCAAAGTGGTCCTGGTGGTTAACGACCACCCCAAGAAGCTTATGTCTCCCTAATGAAAGATGATATAAGTGTGAAAAAGGGAGGAAAACCAGGACTGCAACAGTGAATACACTTGAGCATCTACATTTATGGTAGGTATACGCAGTTGTGCCATATTCTTCATGTTTCACTGTTGCAGTCATCATCTGTGGGAAGATTCCCAAAGCTGAAGAGAGGGGTGGCAGGATTAGTTAGAGATCTAGACATGGGTAAGGAGGCCCTGCAGAACTGCAGAGGCAAACCCTAGACTAGCCTTAGAGAAGAAAGGAAGGTGCTAATGCTTTGTAAAGGTATGGACCGGGGTCCAGGTGGCAGCTTCCAAGATGTCCCTGGTGGGAACTAATTTGAGGAATGCAGTGGAAGTGGAGGCTGCCCTAGTGGAATGGGTTCAAATAGACTTGGGGGGGGGGGTTCCCATGCAATTTGCAGCAGAAATGGATACAGTGTGATATCCATTTAGTCTGCTTGGAAATGGCCTTCCCCTCTGCTCCTAGGACAAAACTGACAAGCAGTTGGTCCATTTTTCTGAAGGGTTTAGTACGGTCCAGGTAGTATCTGAGCTGCCCGTGCACATCCAAGGAGTGCAGATTTCTTTCCCCCCCTGTTTTGTGGGTTAGGGAAGAAGGTACGCAGATGAATGGCCTGGTTGGGAGTCACATTAGATATCACCTTTGGCATAAAGGAAGGGTTAGTCCTAAGGGAAACCCTGTCTGTATGGAAAATGACGAAGGGCTCAATGGCCATCAGTGCCTGAAGTTCAGAAACCCTTCTGGCTGAGGTGATAGCTAGGAGAAAAGCAGTCTTCCAAGAGAGGTATCTTAGTTCTGCTGAAGCAGCAGGTTCGAAGGGAGGTAAAGTAAGTTTTTCCAAAACATAATTAAGATCCCAGGCTGGCGTGGGGGGGCCTTCTGGGAGGTCTGATATTTGAAGCCCCTCTGAGGAACTGCTTAATCAGAGGGTGAGAGAACAGGGGTTGGTCGGTATTAAACTGAGCTGAAATGGCTGAGGCTTTGATTTTAACAGAAGAGAAGGAGAGGCCACTATTAAGTAATTCCGCTAGATAGTCCAGGATGAGAGGGACAGAAGGTTGTGAGGAACTGGCCCCTATGGACTGGCACCAGGAGCAGAATCTTTTCCATTTCCCTGCATAAGATCATCTGGTGCTGGGCCTTCTAGCCTCTGTGATAATGTCTAGGACCTGCTAAGCAAGAGCCCTTCCCTTACCTTGAGAGTATCAGCCATGCTGACAGCTTGAGAGTCTGCAAATCTGGGTGCAGTACCCCCCCCCCCCCCCCGCTTGAGTCAAGATGTTTGTGATCTGGGGAAGCTGCCTGGAGGATGTGATGTCAGGTTGAGCAGCAAGGGGTACCAATGTTGTCTGGGCCAATCTGGAGCAATGAGAATGGCCTTGGGCCCCTCCTCCCTTATCTTGATGAGTACCTTGGGAATAAGAGACACAGGGGGGAAAGCATACAGAAAGAGGGAGTTCCAAGGTAAGGTCGAGGCATCCACCTTCCATGCAAGGTGGTGATATTCCCTGGTGCAAAATTTCTTTAGCTGATGGTTGAGGTGCGAAGCAAACAGATCCACCTCCGGATTTCCCCACACTTGAGTGACCTACACAAAGATCTTTTTGTGGAGCTGCCATTGTGGGGGTCCATTAAGTGTCTGCAAAAGTGGTCTGCCAGGGTGTTGTTGATCCCTGGTAGGTATTGGGCTGTTAGGTGTAATCCCATGGATGAGGCAGTCAGCCAGAGGTTCATGGCTAACCTGCACAGACAGTAAGATTGTGTCCCTCCCTGTTTGTTGATGTACCACATTACTTTGGTGTTGTCTGTTTTGATAAGGAGAACTCCTGGCCTGAGATGGGGCTGGAAGGATGTCAGAGCCTTCTGTACTGCAATCATTTCCTTCTGGTTGATATGCAAGGGAAAGTGTTGGGCATCCCAAAGACCTCGGGTGCACCTGCCTGCTAGGTGGGTGCCCAAAGCAATATCTGAGCCATCGGTGGTGATGATCTGTCCAGTGGGATAGTAGATGAAGGGGAGACCATGGTTCCTGGCTCAGGCCCTTGCCCACCAGAGCAACTCTGCCCTTATACAGGGGATCAGAGGGAGAGAGGTCTCTAGAGACTGTGAGTGTTGGCAGCAAAGGTTCCTCAGATACCACTGAAATTTCCTCATGTGTAGCCTGGCCAGAGGAATCAGAAGGATGCAAGAAGCCATGTATCCAAAGGCTTGCAGGAACTTCCTTGATGTGAGGTGACTTTTGGTGCTAGCTGGGTAAAGTAGAGAGGCAGGGAGCTCTGCTTTTCTGGGGGTAGGAAAGTCATTTGGGATGCTGTGTCCGACAGAGCTCCCAGGAAAATGATCCTCTTGGAAGGAGTCTGCTTTGAGTTCTTCTCATTGATGGTTAAGCCCAAGGAAGTTAGCAGGGGTTTGACGAAGTATAGGTCCTGGAGAAGCTTTTCTTTGTTCTCTGTCTGGATGAGTCAGTCGTCCAGGTAAGGATAAATCTGTATATGTTTCTGTCTGCAAAATGCTATGGTCGGGGTCAAACATTTGGTGAAAACCCTCGGAGCAGTAGATAAGCCAAAGGGAAGCGCAGAGAAAGTACAGTTTTGTACCTACCATAAATGTAGATGTCCGAGAGGAATGCATCTGCAGTCTTTACAAATGGGTTGTCCTGTCGTCAGGCAGCCCTTCGGTCGGCCGGATTCCAAAGTCTGGGTCTGGCTTCGGCTGGTGTCGCACTTCACCCGACGTCATTGCGGCAGTTATTCGGGTATAAAGGCATCAGCCAACGCCATTTTCCTCAGTGTTTCTTGCCCCAGATGCCAGGTGCCCTCTTGGATGGCTAAATTTGGATAAATGTCAAAGTTTCCAAATAGTAGAGAGCAAACACACAAAATAAGCATGTATGTACATATATACAAACAAATACACCATAATAGATCCCCCCCAAGCTAGCTGAAGATTGGCAAATACCCTAGGAGTACCTCAGAGGGAAGGAGGGTGGGTAATCCTGACTGCAGATGCATTCCTCTCGGACATCTACATTTATGGTAGGTACAAAACTGTACTATGTCCTTCAAGGATGCATCTGCAGTCTTTACAAATGGGTAGAATACCATAGCTAAACTAGGGGAGGAGGAAATGAGAAGATATTATGGTGTAGTTAGGATCCCTTGCAAAACAGCAGTGGCAAAACCAGCACTGGATCTAGAGTATAGAGGTAAGTTATAATGCTTGGCAAATGTATGCACGGGGGTCCAAGTAGCAGCCTCTATAATGTCCTTGGTAGCCACTCCTCGTAAGAAAGCTGTGGTAGTGGCTGTAGCCCTTGTGGAGTGAGGCCTGATGTTCTCTGGAGTTTTTTTTCCATGGTAGGAGTAACAAAATCTAATGCAATTTCCTATCCATTTGGAGATTGTCTGTTTAGAAATTGTTTTTCCTTCCTTTCCTGTTGCATATGCTACCAGAAGCTGGTCAGTTTTTCTATTGTTTTTTGTCCTGTCCAGGTAGTAGCGTAATTGTCTGTGTACATCCAAGGTATGTAAGAGCCTTTCTCCCCTGTTCTGTGGGTTGGGGAAGAATGTAGGAAGGTGGATAGCCTGATTTAAAGAGATTCTGGATACCACCTTAGGCATAAATGTAGGATTTGTTCTCATGGACACTCTATCTTGATGGAAGATCAGGAAGGGTTGCACTGCCATTAATGCCTGTAGTTCAGAGACCCTTCTTGCTGAAGTTATTGCCAGCAGGAAAGCAGTCTTCCAGGATAAGTATTGTAATCCTGCTGTTGCTGTTGGTTCGAAAGGAGGAAGAGTCAGTTTTTCTAGCACAAAGTTCAAGTCCCATGCTGGCAATGGAGGTTTCCTGGGAGGTTTTACATTTTTAATTCCTCTCAGAAACTGTCTGAGCAGAGGATGCGAGAAGACAGGAGGATCCAAGCTGTATTCTGCTGAAATAGCTGATGCATGTATCTTGATGGAAGAATAGGACAGGCCTGTATGGAAGAGCTCCGCCAAGTACTTCAGGATGTTGGCTATGTTCACCAGTGTCACATCTTGCCCCTTTGCAGTACTCCAGATGAGATATCTTTTCCATTTTGCTGCATAATTCTTTCTTGTTGAAGGTCTACGAGCCTCCAGGATTATGTCTTTAACCCTTTGTGATAAATTTGGGTTAATTGCTGTTATGTAATGTTCCAGGCAGTTAGCTGCAGAGTTTTTAGGTTTGGATGCAGGATGTTGTAGTTGTTCTGTGTTAGCAGTAATGGGATCAGGAGCAGTGTCCATATTTGTTCCCGGGACATGCTCCTCAGCAGTGGATACCAATGTTGTCTTGGCCAGTCTGGGGCTATCAGAATGATCCTCGGACGCTCCTCTTTGATCTTCAGAAGCACCTTGTGCATCAAAGGAAGTGGTGGGAATGCATGCTGTCAGGTTTTTCCAACTGAAAGATAGGAGTCCACCTTCCAAGCAAGTGGGTAGTAAGTCCTTGTGCAGAATTTCTTCAACTGGTGATTGAATGGGGATGCAAACAAGTCTATTTGTGGTAATCCCCATTCTCTTGTGATGGTTTTGAAGATGTCCGGATGCAGCATCCATTCGTGGGCATCTGTTGTAGTTCTGCTTAATATGTCTGCTAGAATGTTCTCCTTCCTGGTACATAAATTGCCTGTAACTGAATGTTGTAGCTCAGAGCCACATCCCATAGGTCCAGTGCCAGCCGGCATAGAGGGTATGAGTGTGTGCCTCCCTGTTTGTTGATGTACCACATAACTGTGGTGTTGTCTGTCCTTATCATCAACTGGCCTTCTTGGAGAAAAGGTCTGAATGCCTGGATTGCCAATTTTACTGCCATCATTTCTTTTAGATTTATGTGCAGATGCAGCTGGTCTTGAGTCCATAGGCCTTGAATGCACTTGTCCATCATGTGTGCCCCCAACCGAGGTCTGAGGCATCTGTCGTGATGGTTTGTCTTGGTTGACTTTTGCAGAAGGGCAATCCTGTGTTTGATTGGCAGGCCTGAGCCCACCATAGGAACTCTTGCTTCAGGCATGGGATCATTGGAATTTTGGTTTCTAGGCTGTGCTTGTGCTGGGACCACAAATTCTTTAGGTACCACTGTAGCTTTCTCATATGCAGCCTGGCATGAGGGACCAGTATTATGCAGGATGCCATGAAGCCTAGAGCTTGTAGCACTTTTCTTGCAGTTAGATGGTTCTGCTTTGTTAAAGCCAAGAAGTAGAGAGGAAGTTGCTCTTTCTTTTCTGCAGTTAGAAATGCCATTTGTTTTGATGTGTCCAGTTCTGCACCCAGAAAGGTTATTCTTTGGGATGGGATCAGCCTTGACTTTTTTGTATTGACTGTATATCCCAGGGCTTGCAGCAGGTAGATGACTCTTTGTAAGTCTTCTGTTAGTTTGCTTTTGTTGTCCGCTTGTATCAGGCAGTCGTCCAGGTAGGGATAGATTTGAATCCCCTGAAGTCTGCAATGAGCGATTACTGATGCCAGGCATTTCGTGAACACTCTGGGCAGTAGATAAGCCAAAGGGCAATGCTGAGAATTGATAATGCTCTGATCCTGCAAGAAATCTGAGGTATCTTCTGCAAATTGGTCTTATGGGGACGTGCAGGTATGCCTCCTTGAGATCTAGAGTTACCAGCCAAGACTCCTTGCCCAGCATGGGAAGAAGCTGCTGTAGGGTCAGCATTTTGAATTTTGGAACAATGAGGAATGTGTTTAAAGCGCACAGGTCTAGAATAGGCCTCCATTTGTTTTCTTTTCTTGGTACCAGGAAGAGTCTGGAGTAAAATCCCTTCCCTTGCTCCATAGATGGTACCTTTTCCACAGCTCTCATTCTTAATAATTGAGATATTTGTTTTAGAGCTTCTGTCCTTTGAGTAGGTGGTAGGTTTGGCATTCCTCTCTTTCCTGGTAGAGTATGGAAATGGAACCTGTAACCTTGGTCTATAGTTTGCAAAATCCATTTTTCTCTTGTAATGTAGTGCCAGTTTCTTGAAAATAAGGTTAGCTTTCCGCCTAATTCTAGTTGTTCCCTGGTAGGCGGTGCCACCGCCAAGTCACTGTGATTGAGTTGTTGTAGTGGTGGTGGCTGTATCCGTGCCTCGTTGGTTGTTACCCTGCCACTGGCGACCCCTGTAGGCACCCCTGGATTGGTTTCTGCCTCTAGAGCGCCTATTCCTGCCTCTTTGTGCCTTAGAGGAGTCCGGAAAGGACCAATTCTTGGAGGGCCAGTTCCTGCTAAACCTTGGAGGTTGAACTTGTAAGAAATCTTTCACTGTTTGCACAGATTTTGCTTTCTCTTCCATCTTTTTTAGTACCTGCTGTGCAGGGGAACCAAATAAATTGACCTTGTCCATAGGTGCATCCAAAAGCTTAGATTTGACGTGTTCTGGCAATGTCTGTTCTTTCAACCATGCATGCCTCCTGATAACTGTGCCAGTCATGGCTGATCTAAAGGAAGCCTCCAGTGCATCATAGCCACATTTTAAAGAATGGTTACTAACCTGCTGTATATTATGTACCATTTCTTGAACATACTTTTTATCTAAAGATTCTTCAGAGGACAGCTTTTTAGTCAACTGGTCAAGCATAAACTCTTGATATTGAATCATATGAAATTGGCAGTTCAAAGCTCTAGCTGACAAAGTAGCAGAGGTGTAAACTTTTTTACCCCATCTCTCTAAGGACCTGGATTCCCTTTCATGGGAAAGAGGGGTTTTAGAAGAAGTAGCTGCTACAGCTTTAGGACCCTGGGAGATAGTCTCTGGATCTGCAAAAGGAGCCTTATATAAGTGGTGATGAGTGTCCGGGACCCTGTAGTACCTATCGGGCTTAGCAGGAGCCGGAGGTAAAGAATCAGGAGCAGTGCAAGCATCATTAAATGCATCATCAACAACAGAAAGAACTGGAGGTATAGCTAAAGGCCTATGCTGTGGCAAATGTAGAAAGGTCCTAAGCCTTTTCTAGAGTCTGAGAAATCTTGGCCCTGCCACTGAAATTGTTCCCTCATAGCATGCAAGGTTTCCCCAAAGGAAAATTCCTCAGGAGGAGAGGCTGAAGGGATGGACTCCTCAGCATCAGAGTCTTCGTAAGGAGAATAAGAAGCCTCAGGAGGGTCTGTATTCTGAGTCATCAGAGGAATCATCTGTGGATACTGGCTCAGGGGCTCTGCTCTAGGCCTCTTTTCTGGAGGAGGGAGAGGCCCTGTCTGGATGAGGCTGGGCTCCACGAATTAAAGAGATGAGATCCTCAGCCAAAGAAAGCATATGGGAGCTGGTGCTGGGCCTGTGAGAGGGGGGCTTGGCAGGCACAGGTTTTGATGCTTTGGCTGCTTTAGCCCTGGCAAAGGCCTTAATAGACATGGCTGGAGGAGGCCTAACAGCTCCACGTGCAGGGGTAGAAATATCCAGGGGAATGGTGTCTGATAAATCCTGTGAAACCGCAACAGAAGGTTGGATTTCAGAAGCCGTTTCTACCAGGTTAGAAGAGGCCTCGGTAGAAGGCAAGTTATCGGCTGAAGAAAGAACTGCTTGCTCGGTTTCGGCCGAAACCGAGACACTCGTGGTTTGCTTAACCGCGGTTTCGGCCGAAACCGCGGACCGCGAGTGTCGGTCCTATCTTTGCGTTTTTTGGTTATTTGCGTAGTCGGAGGATCCGACGGCATAATGTAGGCAAAATCGGAGCCGAAAATCTGCTCAGCAAAGTCCGACCGACGTCTAAGCGTCCGTCGGTTAAAAGAAGCACAGGCTAGACAAGCTGCTACGTCGTGGTCTGGGCCTAAACAATGTATGCAATAGGAGTGGAAATCTTTATGAGGTATTTGTTTCCCACAAGATAAACAGTTATTAACTTTCTCTGACATCGGCTGAGGCAAGAAAGAGTCCCCAACGGGGTACTTAGCTTTATAGAAGTCTTCGAAGTAGTATTCGGTAGTAGTGATCTCTGGATCTGACCGACCAGCACTTGCGAACAGCTTCTGCTTCGGGCGCCACGCGGCAAGAAAGACTGAGGAAAATGGCGTCGGCTGATGCCTTTATACCCGAATAACTGCCGCAATGACGTCGGGTGAAGTGCGACACCAGCCGAAGCCAGACCCAGACTTTGGAATCCGGCCGACCGAAGGGCTGCCTGACGACAGGACAACCCATTTGTAAAGACTGCAGATGCATCCTTGAAGGACATCTGAAAGTGCTGTGAGCCTGCTCTGAAAAGCTGGAATTTCCTGCAGGACTCCCTTATGGGGATATGGAGGTATGCATCTTTTAGCTCCAGGGTCACTAACCAGGCATTTTTTGTCAGCATAGGCAGCAGCTGCTGCAAGGTTAGCATTTTGAATTTGGAGACCACCAGGGATGTGTTCAGCATGGACAGATCCAGGATGGGGTGCCAACTGCCCTCCTTTCTGGGAACAAGGAAAAGCCTGGAATAAAAGCCTTTGCCTGCTTGATCTGCAAGGACAGGTTCTACTGCCCCCTGGGCTATGAGAATTTGAACTTGCTTTAATGCCTCTGCTCACTGATTGGGAGGTAAGTCTAGGTACCCTCTGGGAATTGGGAGTCCGTTGAAAGTGAATTTGTATCCCTGGAAAATTATCTTTAAGACCCATCGGTCCTTTGTTACTGACAGGTAATTTTCTTTGCAGAGCGACACCCTTCCTCTGAGCTTTTGGGTGAAAGGAGGGCGGGGAGGGGGTAGGGAGTCATTGGGAGTTTTTGCCATAGAGGGATGGCTTAGAACTCCCTGCCCTAGGGGTGGATGTGGTCCACTGTTTGGTTCTCTGTTGTCACTGCTGAAGGGACCTGGGTGGCCTGTCCCTGCGGGGCTTAGCTTGCCCCTGTCTGCTGGGAGCAGGAAAGGACCAGTGCTTAGAGGGAAAGTTCCTGCTGAATCTAGGAGGTTGAACCTGAAAGAAATATTTTACTGTTTGCATAGATTTTGCTTTATCTTTCATTTTTTTAAGCACCTCTTCTGCTTTTTCCTCCAAACAAATGGTCTTTGTCCAAAGGTGCATCAATTAATTTAGACTTGACATGATCAGGCAGAGGTTGTTCCTTCAACTATGCATGTCTCCGAATGACAGATCCAGACACTGATGCCCTGATAGAGGCTTCTAGTCAGTCATATCCACAGTGTAAAGAGTGCCTAGCTACTTGACAAGTAGAGTGCAGTAAATCTGCTAACTCCTTAGAATTGGCAAAGTCAGGAAAAGTAGAAATCTTTTGCACAGTCAGGAAAAATAGAAATCTTTTGCTTTTTTCTTGGACGGCACAGTGTTGCAGCAGTAGTGTTGTCGCCTCACAACAAGAGGTTATCCGGTTCAATTCCCGGCTGGGGTGCCTTCTGTGTGGAATCTGCATGTCCTCCCTGTGTTCGTGTGGGTTTCCTCCAGGTGCTCCGGTTTCCTCCCACATTCAAAGACATGCATCTGGAGCGTTTCTTCTTGGGCCTCTGCTGAAAACTGGCTTTGTTCCAAGTCGGACTTTCCCAGTAAACAAATAATAAATAAATAAAATAAAATTTAATAGTCCCAGAGTGTGCTGTTGATATTTTAACATATGGAACTGACAGTTGAGAGCTCTGATGGATGAAGGTTGCAGAGGTGTAAACCTTTTTACCCCATCTGTCCAGAGCTCTGACATCCTTATCAGAAGGAGTAGGGTTCTTTGCAGAACTAGCCCTGGCTCCCTTGGGGCCCTGTGTAATGACCTCAGGGTCTGCAGCAGGATTTCAGTACAGGTATTTGTGAGTGTCTGGTACTCTGTAATACCTGTCTGGCTTACTGGGAGCAGGAGGAAGGGTGTCCGAGGCTAAACTGGATTCACGGAAAACATCATCCACCATTTCTAAAACAGGGGGGCTGGCAAGGGGTCTGTGGTGGGGAAGGTCTAGAAATTCTCTTCGGCTTTTCTTAGACTGAGGGAAATCCTGAGATTCTCATTGGAAATGTTCCCTGGGGGTGTGGAGAGTTTCACCAAAGGAGAAGTCTTCTGGCAGTGAGGCAGAAGGGTTAGATTCCTCTGCATCTGAATCCTCATAAGCAGCAAGAGGTTGTTGATCCTCTTCAAAATCTGAATAATCTGATTCCTCAGAATCTTGCTCTGTCAATAGTTCAGGAGAAGGGTGTCTTTTCCTTTTAGAAGTAGAGGCTTGACTGCCCCTGATAAGGGAAATAAGATCCTCCACCATCTTAGCATCTGGGCCTGAGGTGGAGGGGCAGGAGTATGATAGTGGCTAGAGGTAGATTTTCTAGGGGTGGTCTGGCTTCTAGGCCTAAGAGAAGTCATTGGTCTGAGAGGAGCGGTAATCGGGAGAAAAGATGTTGGTTTCTGACTGGAACTGGTATTGTGAAAGACCTCTTTGGAAGCTGGTGCCTGCTTAGCGGCTCTGGACCCAACTGAGGCAGAGACAGACAAAGGCTCTGAAGACAAAGAAGATTTCTGCAGCATACCGGACTCCGAAAGGGTCTCAGTAGAGGCCTGCATAGCAATTGCATTGGGCATCAGGGGCTGTGAAAGCGTCTCACTGAATTCTGGAGTATTGACGACCTGCTTAGCAGAAGAGTGGTCGGAAGGCTTGGCCTTATGAGGTCTGTCTCTATCTTTATCCCTACGCTTTTTAGGAGCCTCTACGGATTGTTGGCTGACCGACGCCATATGAGAAGACAGAGGACGAAAACAGCTGTCTACAAAAAGAGCTCTCCGACGAATGGTTCTCTCGTTAAAGAGGGCACAGAACCGACAATGGGCAACGTTGTGGTCTGGGCCTAAACAAGTGACCCAGTATGAATGGAGGTCTCAGTGTGGGATCTGCTTTCCAAAGGAGAGACAATTGTTAACTTTTTTGGACATCGGTTAGTGCAAGAAAAAGAGATCCCCAATGGGGTACTAGCTTTAGACGTTTCAACTGTGATCCGAACTCTGGTAGCGACCGACCTGCACACTTGCGAACTGCTTCTGCTACGGGCTCCATGGCAAGAAAGACTGATGTAATGCCGTCAGCTGCCTTGCTTTATAGCACTGATAATCTGACGTCAGTCTACAGGCGGCAGCAGCTGATGTAGAAAAACACTGACTCTGGTATTCGGGCCGGCCGAGGGCTACCACGGTACGGATAACCCATAGGTGATGACTGCAACAGTGAAACATGAAGAACATCAGCAGTGCATATGTATCTAGCCATACCACATGACATGTACATGACCCATGCAGCAGCTATGAAAGTGGAATTAGCCATGCAGTAAAATTGTGCAAGGAGACATAGCCATACAGTTAAATATCCATACAGCAATCACAGCCTACATTGCACGATCTCATGAGAACAGAACATCTGGACTCAGACCACTTCATCTCATTATAAAGCAGTGGTTGCAGTGGCCTGCCTGCAAGTGATACCGTGTCCTTGCACCAAATGCTATGTAAAGCAAATAACTTGTATATTATCTGCAGGACATCTTTGTTGTTGTTGTCTCTTTTGGCTTTTTCCCGGTTAGGGGTTGCCACAGCGGAACTCCGGTCCGCTAATGATTGGCAGTTGATTTTTACGTGCCGGGTTGCCAGCCCTGACGCACAACTTTCAACTAAGGTACGCCCATTTACGCATGTCTCCAAGCTGAAGACGCTCTACCTGAGAATCGAACCAGACAGCGTCTTACTGTGAGGCGACAACGCTACTATTTAATGCAAAAAAGGGGGAAACAAAAAGATGCACATGAAAATAAAAAAAAAAAGGAAACAGCAAGCAATGAGACAGGAGGCCAACCTTTTGTTGTAAGAACAGTGCCCCATTTTTCTTTATAAGGAAAGAAAGGAAGCAGGGAGGCTGAAATGGAAAGTAGGTTAGACAATGGGATCAATTTAGTGTTCAGGGATAGATCAGCAAGCACAGAGCAGCACAGATAAATACGTGGATGTGCTCACATAAGGATGGGGAGATTTCTGTGAGCTCATGTGCCACCCTAAAAAGTACAAAGAGTTGTTCATCATAATGTCCTCTTAATAAAGCCATCAATGAAAATCAAAATCTTAAACGTTACATCATAATTTGCACTGAATCCGAAGTATGTTTTTATTTTTAGTCTGTAGAACCAGCCCAGTGGCTTCCCTTGCTACATACTAATGTCCCATTCTTTCCTCTGTAGGTCAGGTATTGTCCAGCCCATTCGTTTCCTGGTGGAGATGAAAGTTAAGTGTTAGGGAATGGGCCAGTCTGCAGATACTACAGACTGTTCTAGCTCCACCTCCTCGGCATATTGTGTACTCTAGCGTAACTATTCTCAGAAGGTTTGTGCGCTATCATGTGCGTGCAACCTCCAGGATAAATGTTGCACAGCTATGAAGACTAAGCATATATATCTTACTTGTTGTTGATGCAGAAATGCAGGAGGATTTTGGAATGGATTCCTGTCCTACAGTGTATTGGGAAGCTTTGATAACCCTAAACTCCACAAGCCTTATAAAGAAAGAATGCAACAAGGAAATGCATCCAGGTGGGTTACACAGTGCAGGTTTAAGAGTTTTAGTGACTTATTTTATTTCTCTACTTATTTAATTATTTACTTACACATCTTAGTACCATATACATAAAATCACAGGAAAGATAAAAAAGTCAAGTACTCAAGCAACATAGTATAATTAAAATACAACTCCAAAAAGACTGGCTCAATCCACCACAGGAAAAAACTTTTACAAACAAGCTTTCACAACAATACTTCTTCAGGTTTAAAACAGAAAACAGCCTCCATCTGGTTTATATAATCTTCAAAACCACATGACCTCAAACAAAGTTACTCATTGGTCACGTTAATTTCATCTGCCTCAACTTCAAAAACAGGCTGAATACTTTTAAGCCAATTTAAAATGGGATCTAAATCTGCTCTTACTTTATTAATCAATATATGCTCTAAATTCTCTGTTTGAACAATTATGTCCCCAGCTCTCTTATTCCCTTACAATTTCTGTATAACTAAAAATTCAAAACAATGAGCTGTCGATGTATTTTTATATGTTTAAATTATGGCTATTAAAAGCAAATTGCCTGGGTCAATTTAATAAGACTTCTCCAAAGACGGTACTTAAGGAACTTTTGAAGAAAAGGTCACAATACTATATGCCCATACAAGGGAAGGTAGCTCATGCCAAAAGACCAGACTATCCTTCTTAACAGAAGTCTTGGTATCAGCTGGCTATCACCCCTCCTGACAATCTGAGATGATTCACGAGGCAGCACAGTAACAGTTCTACTTTAAACCGGCAGGTTCCAGACTGCATACAGCCAGGAGTCAACATTAGGATATTAAATACTGATCTAGCATAGTTCCTTGGCATAGATAGATGGAACTCTGACAGCAACTCAGGCATCTGGGGGTTCTTCTAGTAGTCCCAGCACTGGAGGAGCCAGGCAGGGAGGGAAGAGAGTGAAGGGATATGGCCTGCTTATCTTTCCCGGGGGTGGGGGACAGATTGTGGATGCTTGGTGAGCACACAGGGTGGTTTTGACTTCTTTGGTGAAGACTGAGGAAAATAACTACCTGTTTGCAGTAACTCCTGTTGTGAAATGATGAATGACCACTGTGGCCAATCCATTGCATGCATGCTTCCATCAAGTAAAATGAGCAGGGCAGGGGACAAGTGATTCAATGAAAAATTAAAATTACCTTTGATGCCCTCTCCTGACTGACCCTCACCCCTGCGATGGGGAAAAAAATGGGCCAAATGGATGCTAGAGGGACGATCATCAGCAGGCAAAGAGTGCAAAATACTGCCAAAAAAAAGACTAAACTTGGAATATTCAGGAACTATTCTAAGGCTAACCTCCTGCTCTTAAGTGAGACCTGGCAAAATTTCAAGCCCCCCATAAAACCTGAGAACACTGCTGCCAATGCAGAACTGCTCACGGAAACCCTATGCAAGCCTGTTAATAGCTGCATAGAGGCAGCTGTACCCACCAGGAAGAAAGTACAGTTTTGTACCTACCATAAATGTAGATGTTCGAGTGCTAATACAGCTGCAGTCATAACAGATGGGTTTTCCTGCCGTCAGGCGGGTCCTCGGTCGGCCGAATTCCAAAGTCTAGGTCCGGCGTTGGATGTCGTCGCTTCTTCCCTGACGTCAGTGCGACAGGGGTATAAAAGAACCAGCCGACGCCATTTTCTTCAGTTTTTCTTGCCCCAGATGTCAGGTGCCCCCAGAAGGAAGGCAAAACATAAATTTATGTAATAATGCTATGCAATAAAATCAAAAAACAGTAGTTGCAAGCAAATACACCATAAAAGAATACCCCAATCATGTTGTATGAGGAGGTGTTAGCCATTAGGCCTGTCCCAAGAGGGGAAGGAGGGAGGGAAACCTGGACTGCAGCTGTATTAGCACTCGAACATCTACATTTATGGTAGGTACAAGCTTCATGTTCATCGTGCATACAGCTGCAGTCATAACAGATGGGTAGAATCCCAAAGCTAAAAAAGGGGGTGGTAGGCACTAAGTGGAACTAGGAGGAGCCAGGATGCCCTGCAAGACTGCAGTGGCAAAGCCCGCTCTAGATTTGGAGTATAATGGTAGGTGATAGTGCTTGGAGAAAGTATGTACAGAACTCCAAGTGGCTGCTTCCAAAATATCTTTGGTAGGAACCCCCCTGAGGAAAGCTGCAGAGGTAGCTGTGGCCCTTGTGGAGTGAGATCTGATGCCTTTAGGTACAGTTTTACCATGAAAAGAGTAACAAAAGTGAATGCAGTGGGCTATCCATTTTGAGATTGTCTGTTTGGAGTTTTGAAGTTGTGCTGAGTCAGTAGAAGAGGCATTAGAGGCAGGATCCATGGTGGGGAATGCGTCAGGCTCCTCAGGAGTGGGTACCAGTGTTGTCTTGGCCAGTCTGGAGCAATGAGAATCATCTGTGGTCTGTCTGCTCTGGCTTTTAATAGAACTTTGGGCAGCAGAGGAAGAGGTGGAAAGGCATAAACTGTCATTGTTGTCCAACTGAAAGAGAGTGCGTCCACTTTCCAGGCCTGTGGATGAAAGGTCCTTGAGCAGAATTTTGTCAATTGGTAATTTCTGTGGGTGGCAAAGAGATCTATGTCTGGCCTTTCCCATGCTTGAATTATCTTTGTAAAAACTTGAGGATGCAACTTCCATTTGTGTGGATCTGTCATATTTCTGCTTAGGTTGTCTGCCAGCGTGTTTTCCTTGCCTGGCAGGAACTGTGCTTGAAGTTGGATTTGTAATTCCAGAGCCATGTAACAAAGAGACATGGCTAGCCTGCATAGGGGGTATGAATGGGTTCCTCCCTGTTTGTTTATGTACCACATCACTGTGGTGTTGTCTGTCCTTATCAATAGCTGGCCTGGATGCAGTAGGTCTTTGAAAGCCATAATAGCATTTATTACTGCTAGCATTTCCTTTTGATTGATGTGTAGGTGCTTTTCTTTTTGGGACCATTTGCCCTGAATGCACCAATCTGTCATGTGCGCCCCCCAGGCGTAGTCCGAGGCGTCTGTTGTGATGACTTGATTTGCTTGAGGCTTGCAATATGGGAGACCTATGTTTCTTTGGCATGCATGAGCCCACCACAGAAATTCTTTTTGAAGACATGGAATCAGTGGTATAATTGTTTCCAAACTGTGGCTGTGTTGAGACCATAAGTTTTTTTAGGTACCACTGAAGTTTCCTCATATGCAGCTTTGCACATGGGATTAGTAGGATGCAAGATGCCATGAATCCCAGAGCCTGCAGGATTTTCCTTGCAGTCAGCCTGGTGAAGGTTGCCAGTTTTCTGAAGTAATGAGTTAGTTGCCCTTGTTTCTCTGGCGTGAGGTAGGCCATCTGGGTGTTTGTATTCAAGCTGGCACCCAGGAAAATTATTGTTTGAGAGGGTATTAGTCTTGATTTCTTTTTGTTGACTGTGTATCCCAGAGAATTCAACATTATTACAAACGCCAGGTGTTTCAGAAGTATGTGTTTGCTGTCCGCTTGGATCAGGCAGTCGTCCAAATATGGGTATATTTGTATCCCTTGAAGTCTGCAGAAGGCAATTACTGATGCCAGGCATTTCGTGAACACTCTGGGCGCAGTAGATAAGCCAAAGGGCAATGCAGAGAATTGATAATGGGTTGAAACTGCAAGAAATCTGAGGTATCTTCTGCAATCTTGTCTGATTGGGACATGCAGGTATGCCTCCTTGAGGTCCAATGTTACCAGCCAAAACTCCTTGCCCAGCATGGGAAGAAGCTGCTGTAATGTGAGCATCTTGAATTTTGGTGCAGTAAATATGTGTTTAGGATGGATAGGTCCAAAATAGGTCTCCAATCTTTGCCCTTCCTTGGTACCAAGAATAGTCTGGAATAAAAACCTTGACCCTGTTCTTGTGCAGGTACCTCTTGAATAGCTTTCATGTCCATGAGATCTGAAATTTGTTTTTGTGCCTCTGCCCTTTGATTATGTGGCAGGTTTGGCATGCCTCTCATTTTTGGAAGGGTGTGAAAGTGGAATCTGTAGCCTCTGTCTATAATGTCCAGGATCCATTTGTCTTTTGTGACAATATGCCAATTTTTCGAAAATAACGCCAGTTTTCCGCCTAAAGGTGCTGCCAACTGAGCCTTGCTTGGCATGCAAAGGGGAAAGTCATTGGTTCTGTTTTCTGAATGGCTGTGAACTATCCTCACCACCTCTTGGTGTAGGTGCTTGCCATTGTCTGCCTCTAAATGATCCTTGAGATTGCCCTCTACCCCTCGGGTGCCTGTATCTACCTCTTTGAGGTCTGTCCGTGGCTAGAAAGGACCAATTTTTTGAAGGCCAATTTCTACTGAAACGTGGAGGTTGTACCTGTAGGAAATCTTTCACTGTTTGCATTGATTTTGCCTTTTCCTCCATTTTCTTTAATACCTCCTCAGCTTTAACACCAAACAATAAATCTTTTTGAAGAGGTGCATCTAGTAGTTTAGCTTTGACATGATCTGGTAAGGTTTGCTCTTTGAGCCAAGCATGTCTACGTATGACTGATCCTGTAACAGCAGCTCTACATGAGACCTCTAAAGCATCAAAACCACATTGCAAGGTATGTTTACCCACTTGCTCTGCACTATGCAACAAATCCTGCAACTCCTTCAAGTCTGGTTGTTCAGGTTGTGACATTTTGCTTTTCAACTGAGATAACAAAAACTGTTGATACTTTAACATATGGAACTTAATGCCCTCATGGTTAAGGTGGCCGAGGTGTATACCTTTTTCCCCCACCTTTCTAAAGCTCTGGAATCTCTCTCTGAAGGTAATGGATTTTTGGCAGTGGAGGCCTTAATTCCCTTGGGACCCTGTGAAATGGTTTCTGGGTCAGCCGCATGGCTTTTGTATAGGAATTGGTGTGAATCAGGAACCCGGTAATACCTGTCAGGCTTGATTGGAGCAAGAGGTAAAGAATCTGGGTTAAGGCTGGCCTCTGAATACACATCATCTAGTATGTCTAAGACAGGAGGGATAGCCAGAGGCCTGTGCTGAGGGAGCAAGAGGAAATCCCTGAGCCTTTTCTTGGAGTCTGAGTAATCTTGGCCTTCCCAGTGGAAGTGTTCCCTCAAGGTATGCAAGGTTTCCCCAAAAGAGTAGTCCTCAGGAGGGGAGACAGAGGGAATGGACTCCTCTGTATCAGAATCTTCAAAAGGGGAGTATGAATGTTCCTGGTCTTCAGAATGTTCTGAAGTAATGGAGGCCTGGTACGAGGAAGGGTATTCTTCCTCCACTCTGGGCCTTTTGTCCGAGGGGGGTTGGGAACCCCTGATAAGAGTAATCAAATCCTCAGCCATTTTGAGCATCTGCTTTTTAGGCATGAGGCCTTGAGAGGGGCCCTGTGGAGCTTGTCTTTTAGAATGCATGGCTGCTTTAGATTTAGTGAAAGCCTTAATGGAAAAAGAAGAAGAAGGCCTGAAGACACCTTGAGAGGTGGCAGGCCTGTCTAAACTCTGAGTTTCCCCGCCAAGAGTGGCTTCGGTATCTGTAGTCGGGGTGTGGGCCGAAGAGCCTGCAACCTCGGGCACAGAAGACACTGCTAATGAAGTGTCATCGGTAGTCAGGGGCTGCGTAGGTGCCTCGCTGAGAACCGGAGCACCAGTAGTCGGCTTTAGCGTGGTGTCGGTAGAAGTCACGGACCTCGTATGTCGGTCCTTATCTTTGCATCTTTTACTCAAAACTGGAGTCGGATTATCCGACGACATAATGTAATTAAACTTTTTGCCAAAATAGTGTTGGGTGAACTCCGCCCGACGCTTAATAGTGCGTCTGTTGAATGTAGCACAAAAACGACAAGCCGAGACGTCGTGGTCTGGGCCTAAGCAAGGAATGCAGAGGGAATGGAAATCCTTGTGCGGTATTTGCTTCCCACATGAAATGCAATTATTAACTTTGTCTTACATCGGTCTGAGTCAAGAAAAGTTTCCCCAACGGGGTACTTAGCTTTCAAGAAGACTTTGGTTGGAAAATATTCGTAATCTCAGGAGCTGGCCGACCGGCACTTGCGAACTGCTTCTGCTTCGGGCACCGCGTGGCAAGAAAGACTGAAGAAAATGGCGTCAGCTGGTTCTTTTATACCCCTGTCGCACTGACGTCAGGGAAGAAGCGACGACATCCGAAGCCGGACCTAGACTTTGGAATTCGGCCGACCGAGGACCTGCCTGACGGCAGGAAAACCCATCTGTTATGACTGCAGCTGTATGCACGATGAACATGTACAGAACTAACGCAAAAAACAAGCCACCCTGGTGGAATCACAAAATCAGTAGGCTGTATAACAAGAGGAAGAAAATCATGCCAAAAATTAGGAGGTGCAGCACCCAGCAGAATAAAAGCACTCTCATCAAACTAAACAAACAACTCAGAGGCAAATAAAGTCTACCAAAGCCATATTTGAGGCAAGTTTGGCCTCCCAGGCCAAGGACAACCACAAGGCATTCTTTAGCTATGTCTGCAACCTCAAAGGCAATATACAGTTGTGTGCAGAGCTCATTGTAAATAGAGCCACCTATACAGAGCAAGAAGATATAGCAAACCTCGCGGCTGATAAATTCAGCTTCAACTTTACCACTCTCTCCCCCTCAACCTTCCCTCAGGAAATATCATCAAATATAACTCCTCCTACTATCACTAGGAAGCAGGTCCTTAATGCTCTCTCTAAGACCAAGAACACTGCATGAATGGGCCCAGACAATATCCCAGGATGCCTTCTAAATAGCATGAAACATGACCTATTAGGGCCACTGGAATTACTGTTTAACTGCAGCCTCCAAACAAGCTTCCTACCTCATGAATGGAGAACAGCAACAGTCATCCCTTTGCACAAAGGTGGGCTATCTACAGATCCTGGAAACGACAGACCCATAAGGCTCACTAGTCTTACATGTAAAGACATGGAAAGAATGATCATGGAGATGATCAATAGAGATATAGTAAATCTCCAGACACTGGACCCAACCCAGTTTGGTTTTGTCAAGGGCAAATCATGCCTACTCAACCTGGTGGACTTAGAAGTTCAACAGCTTACAAACCCCAATCTGTTTAGGATAACAAGATGCAAATCTCCAGAAAATGCTGTGTAATAGGTAGGACTGTTAAAAAAACTCTTAAATAAAAATTATTTAAAATAAAATAAGCGCTTTCATTTTGTTTCACCAATAAACTTCATCAAATAAATCCAAGGAAGTAGGGCTAATAATTTATGTAAGACATCATGCCTTAGCAGCCAATCAAAGTGTCAAAACTGAATCTGCTCCCCCTTAATGGGAAACTTGCTTATATCTTCTTAAAGCCTTTCATTTTAACACACTGGAAATGGAGACACATTCATTGATACCTGCGCAAACATCAGCTTGAAACACCAGCTGCTAAAATACTTCCTTTCTTTCTAGAAATAAATGCCAGGGGCCTTCTCTAGCCCCTTGGTGGATCTGCTTGACAACTACAAAATAAAAGTAATGGTCCTGAAATTCTGTTACATCTTTAGCCACAGCATTCGTAATTTTGCCTTTTCGTATATCATAAAGATGTTCATACATCCTTTCTTTTAAGGCACATTCAGTCTTTCCACTCTTCAGAAGATGGATGAACATAAAGATGATGTTAGAAGGTACAATGCTTAATATTAATGCAACCAGTAACGTTTGCAGAATGGCCAAATGTGGGCGATGTTCATTCTGTAAGTTGATCCAAGTGAGCGATTCTTTTTGGATAAGAAACCAACATTTTTGGGTTAGAGGAAAATCTGACTGTATGTCCATTACTTTACATTGGAAAGATTCATTTTAAGGGGGCACTGGCTCAATTTTGACAATTTGATTGGCTACTGAGGAGTGATGTCTTACATAAATTCTTAGCCCTACTTCCTTGGATTTATCTGATGAAGTTTTGTGGTGAAACAAAATGAAAGTGCTTATCTTATTTTAAATAATTTTTATCAGAGAGGTTTTTTAATGGACCTACCGATTGCACAGCATTTTCTGGAGATTTGCATCTTGTAGTTCTGAACAGCTCATGGCTTGTAATCTGTTGAACTTTTGTGGCTTTTACTTCATTTGTAGTTTTGTTGCTTTTTCAGCTTGTGAACCTGGTAGGCTTCTTTGAGAAGGTCACCAAAGCAATGGATGAGGGCAAAATTGTTCACACTGCGTACCTTGACTTGGCCAAGGCATTTGACAATACCTCACTCGGGCATTGTTGACAAACTAAAGAGGTTTGGTACAAACCCGTATGTCACCTGTTGGATAGTCAACTGGGTCACAGACAGGACCCAGGAAGTTAGAATTGGGGAGTCCACCTCTACAAAGAAGCCAGTAACAAGTGGAGTCCCTCAGGGATTAGTCCTTGGAGCACTCCTTTTTGGTATTTACTTCTCAGAAGTCAAGGTTGATGTCAGTGGTCTCTGGCTGACTAAAGTTGCAGATGATTGCAAATTAGGAGCTGTCATTGAATCTCATACTGACACAAATGTTCTCCAGGAGGGGCTGACACAGACAAACAAAGTACAGTTTTGTACCTACCATAAATGTAGATGTTCAAGTGTAAACACTGCTGCAGTCATCACACTTGGGTTACCCTGCCGTCAGGCGGTCCCGCAGTCGGCCAGAGTTCCAAAGTTTTGGTCCGGCGTCAGTTGCCGTTGCCTCCTCCCTGACGTCAGTGCGACAGGGGTATAAAAGATGTAGCCGACACCATTTTCTTCAGTTTTTCTTGCCCCAGATGTCAGGTGCCCCCAAATAGGTAGGCAATTCAAATTGCTAGTAAAAAATACAAAAGCAAAGCAAACAACCATTTTTAGTTACCAGCAAATACTCCCCATAGGTAATAAAGGGTATATGCCCTAGGTAAGTACCAGAAAGTAAGAGGGGAAGGAGGGAGGGTAACCTGGACTGCAGCAGTGTTTACACTCGAACATCTACATTTATGGTAGGTACAAAACTGTATTATGTTCATCGTGTTACACTGCTGCAGTCATCACACTTGGGTGGAGTCCCAAAGCTGAGGTAGGGAGGCTGGATCTATAACGCATTAGGGGTGGCTATAAGGCCCTGCAGTACAGCAGTGGCGAAGCCAGGTCTGGATTTGGAGTATAAAGGCAAATGGTAATGTTTGGTGAAAGTATGCACAGAACTCCATGTGCTACTTCCAAAATATCCTTGGTAGGTACTCCTCTGAGGTAGGCAGTTGAAGCGGCTGTTGCCCTGGTGGAGTGAGATCTGATGCTGCTAGGTACAGGTTTCCCATGGTGGGTATAGCAGAAACGTATACAGTGTCCTATCCATTTTGAAATAGTCTGCTTTGAAATGGCTTTTCCCTGTGCTCCTGCAGCATATGCTACCAATAATTGTTTAGTTTTTCTGAAAGCTTTGGTTTTGTCCAAGTAGAAGCGTAACTGTCTGTGAATGTCCAAAGAATGTAGTAGTCTCTCCCCTTTTTTCTGTGGTTTTGGATAGAAAGTTGGCAAGTGAATAGTTTGGTTTAGAGCCACACTTGATACCACCTTTGGCATAAACGTAGGTTAGTTCGTAAAGACACCCTGTCCTGGTGGAAGATGAGGAAAGGTTCCACTGCCATTAGTGCCTGTAATTCTGAAACTCTTCATGCTGATGTTATTGCCAGTAACAGAGCAGTTTTCCAAGAGATGTATTTTAATGCTGCTGTGTTAGCTGGCTCAAAAGGAGGTAAAGTTAATTTTTCCAAAACAAAGTTGAGGTCCCAAGTTGGTGTGGGTGCTCTACGGGGCGGTCTTATGTTTTTAGCCCCTCTGAGGTATTGTTTGAGCAAAGGATTAGAAAAAATTGGTGGATCCGTGTTGTAATGAGCAGAGATAGCTGAGGCGTGGCTCTTGATGGATGAAAAAGAGAGGCCCTTGTCCAACATCTCAGTTAAGTATTGCAGTATTTGAGGAATGTTTGGGACAAGATGGTCAAGGCTGTGTGCTTGGTTCCAGGCACAAAATCTCATCCATTTATCCGAGTATGCTTTCCTGGTGCTAGGTCTTCTGGCCTCCAGAATGACATCCATAACAGCTTTGGAGAGCGGCACTGCTTGCTTGGCTAAGGAATTTTCCATGCAGTGAGATTTAAGGTCTTTAGTTGGCTGTGAAGTATCTGATTGTTGTGCTGTGTCAGCAGCTGTGGGATTTGAGGCAAAATCCAGGGTGGTTCTTGTGTTAAGTTATTTAAGATTGGGTACCAGTGCTGGCATGGCCAGTCTGGTGCAATCAGGATCATTTTTGGCTCTTCCTGCCTGGCTTTTATGAGTACCTTTGGAAGGAGAGGTAAAGGAGGGAAGGCGTATACTTGTAGTTTTTTTCCAGCTAAATGAGAGGGCATCCACTTTCCATGCTTGTGGATGGTAGCTCCTTGTGCAGAATTTCTGTAATTGGCAGTTCTTTGGGGAAGCAAACAGATCTATGTCCAGGTTCCACCATTTTTGTGTTATCATTCTGAATATTTGTGGGTTCAGTTCCCATTCATGTGGGTCCATAATGTTTCTGCTTAGGTCGTCTGCCAGTGTGTTTTTCTCTCCTGGCAGGAATTGTGCTTGCAGATTAACTTGGTAGTTTAGAGCTGTGTTCCACAAGGTCATGGCTTGTCTGCAGAGGGGGTAGGAGTGTGTGCCTCCTTGCTTGTTTATGTACCACATAACTGTGGTGCTGTCTGTCTTTAGTAGTAATTGCCCTGGATGCAGTAGGTCCTTGAAAGCTATAATAGCATTTTGTACAGCTAGCATCTCTTTTTGATTGATGTGGAGATGTCTTTGCTCTTTGGGCCACTCGCCTGGATACATTTTCCTGCCATGTGTGCTCCCCAGGCGTAATCCGATGCATCTGTTGTCAGTGTTTGCCTGGCTGTGGGTTGAGTGAAAGGCTGTCCCTTGTTGAGGTGACAAGCTTGTGCCCACCATCGAAACTCCTGTTGTAGGCAAGGAATTAGTGGTATAACTGTTTCCAAACTTTGACAGTGTTGAGACCATACGCTCTTTAGGTATCATTGTAGTTTCCTCAAATGCAGTCTGGCATATGGAATTAGTAGTATGCAAGATGCCATGTAGCCCAAGGCCTGCAGAATTTTTCTTGCAGGGAGTTGGGTCTTTGTTGACATTAATTGAAAATATTGAGTCAGTTGTCCTTGCTTGTCTGGCATGAGATAAGCCATCTGGGCCATTGTGTTCAAGCTGGCACCCAGGAATATTATCTGTTGTGAGGGCACTAGTTTTGATTTCTTTTCATTTACTGTGTACCCCAGGCAACTTAATAACTTTTTACGTATGCCAGATGCTTTAGTAGAATGTCCTTGCTCTCTGCTTGAATCAGGCAGTCGTCCAGGTATGGATAAATTTGAATTCCTTTTTGCCTGCAAAATGCAATTACTGGTGCCAGGCATTTTGTGAAGACCGTGGGCCCAGTAGATAAGCCAAAGGGCAGTGCGGAGAATTGATAATGCACTGAACCAGCTAGAAACCTGAGGTATCTTCTGCAGTTTTGCCTGGTATGCCTCTTTGAGGTCCAATGTCACGAGCTAAGCTTTCTTGCCCAGCATGGGAAGAAGCTGCTGTAGTGTCAACATCTTGAATTTCGGTACATCCAGGTAAGTGTTTAGGGTAGAATGGGTCTCCAGGCTTTGTCCTTTCTGGGAACCAGAAAGAGTCTTGAGTAAAATCCTTGTCCTTGTTCCTGTGGTGGTACCTTTTGAATAGCTCTCATGTCCATGAGTGCTGTAATTTGTCTTTGAGCCTCTGCCCATTGATTTGGTGGCAGATTTGGCATTCCTTTTAGCCTTGGCAGGGTGTGAAAATGGAACCTGTAACCTTGAGATACAATGTTGAGAACTCATTTGTCGTTCGTGATGCAATGCCAGTTGTGATAGAAAACTGCCAGTTTTCCTCCTAAGGGGGCTGCCAAGAGAGAGCTGTTTGGCAGCTGTAGTGGAAAGTCATTGAGTCTGTTTTTTATAAGCTCGAGGCCTGTCTTCTCCTTCTTTCTGGCCTGGTGTGCCCCACTGTCGAGGCCTGTAAGGGCCTTGTGTCTGACCTCTACCTCTTGGACACCTGTATCTGCCCCTTTGAGGTCTGTCTGTGACTGGAAAGGACCAATTCTTTGTTGGCCAATTTCTGCTAAAACGAGGAGGCTGAACCTGTAAGAAATCTTTCACCGTTTGCATAGATTTTGTCTTATCCTCCATCATCTTTAATACCTCCTCTGCCTTAACTGCATACAGCACATCCCGCAAGATGCATCCAATAATTTTACCTTAACATGATCTGGTAATGTATGTTCTTTTAACCAAGCATGCCTTCTAATGACAGAGCCTGTAGCTGGTGCTCTACAGGAGGCCTCTAAGGAGTCAAACCCACATTGCAAAGTATGTTTTCCCACTTGTTCAGCAGCATGCAATAAATCCTGCATTTCTTTTACGTCAGGAGGATCTGAATCTGGAAGCATCTTTTGTTTCAACTGAGACATCAAAAATTGCAGATATTTTAGCATGTGAAACTGGCAATTCAAGGCTCTCATTGCTAAAGTTGCAGACGTATATACCTTCTTTCC
Source organism: Protopterus annectens (assembly GCF_019279795.1). Lineage (NCBI taxonomy): Eukaryota > Metazoa > Chordata > Ceratodontiformes > Protopteridae > Protopterus > Protopterus annectens. The sequence continues at coordinate 1,827,653,962 of NC_056737.1, forward strand.
CCATCTGTCTAAAGCTCTGTAATCTCTGTCAGAGAGAACTGTTTTTTTTTTTGCTGATGAAGCCTTAATCCCTTTGGGTCCCTGAGAAATTGTTTCAGGGTCAGCAACAGGGCTTTTGTACAGAAACTTGTGAGAGTCAGGGACTCTGTAATACCCATCTGGTTTAACTGGGGCTGGAGGTAAGGAGTACGGGTTCAAACTGGATTCAGTGTACACATCATCCACAACGTCAAGAACTGGTGGGATAGCAAGGGGTCTGTGTTGAGGCAATAAAAGGAAGTCTCTGAGTCTTTTCTTGGATTCTGAATAATCCTGACCTTCCCAATGGAAATGCTCCCTCATGGTATGTAAGGTCTCCCCAGAGGAATAATCCTCAGGCGGAGAGGCTGACGGAATTGATTCCTCAGCATCGGAATCCTCATAAGGGGGTAAAGAATATCCTAGGTCCGAGGAAGAGTCAGAGGAAATGGACACCTGGTCAGAAGATTCATAGTCTGCATCCTGTACGGGCCTTTTATCAGGAGGGGGGGTGGGACCCCCTGATCAGGGTGATTAGGTCCTCGGCCATTTTTAGCATTTGTTTCTTAGGCATGGAAGCCTGTCCTGGAGAGAGTTGTGACTGTTTCTTTGCTTTTAAGGGGGGCTTAGACTTAACAGAGGGTTTAATGGTTAACTGGGTAGGTCTGAAAACACACTCTGTAACTGTGGATTGCTCAGCTACTTCGATTCCCTCAGTAGGTTTAGGATCGGTAAGCTGAAGGCCTAGTGCATCCGAAGGACCAGCCAGCTCCACGTGGGAGTCGGATGCGGTCTGTGGTTCTGTGGAAGCGGTCGTCAGGGGCTGCGAAGGCACCTCGCTAAAAACCCGAGAACCGGCGACCGGCCTAGAAGAGGCCTCGTCGTCAGTTTTGGGCCTCGGATGCCTGTCTTTGTGCTTTTTATGCATTGCGGTCGTTGGAATGTCCGATGGCATGGTGTAATTTAATATTCTACCAAAATAATGTCGGGCAAAATCAAACCGACATTTAATAGTGCGCTTGTTAAACCTAGCACAAAACCGACAACCAGTGAAGTCGTGGTCAGGGCCTAGGCATGGAATACAATAGGAGTGGAAATCCTTATGAGGTATTTGTTTCCCACAAGAAATACAGTTATTAACTTTTACTGACATCGGTCTGAGGCAAGAAAAAGTTTCCCCAATGGGGTACTTAGCTTTTTTAGAAGACTTCGGTTCTGGATTAAGAATGAAAATCTCAAGAGTAGGCCGACCGGCACTAGCGAACTGCTTCTGCTTCGGGCACCGTGCGGCAATAAAGACTGAAGAAAATGGCGTCGGCTGCATCTTTTATACCCCTGTCGCACTGACGTCAGGGAGGAGGTGACAGCAACCGACGCCGGACCAAGACTTTGGAACTCTGGCCGACTGTGGGACCGCCTGACGGCAGGATAACCCAAGTGTGATGACTGCAGCAGTGTAACACGATGAACATCTGGTGTCAGAGTCATGGACTAAAACTAAATGCCAAGAAATGCATAATAGTATCTGTTATGAAGTCATCCATCCCTGGTAACTATCATATTAACCACACACCCCTTAGAGTTGATCTAGTAGTCAGAAACTTAGGGATGCACATAGACAGTAATTTAGCCTTTGACCATCATGTGTCTACAGTGGTGAGGAAATCATTCTATGCTGCACAACTTATAAACAAAGGTATGGCATCTAAGTCCAGGAAAGTCATTGTTCCACTGTATTCGGCATTCATCATGACCTATCATTGAGTATAATGCCCCTTTTGGTATGTACCTAACCAGACATATCCAACAATTGGAAAATCCACTGAGGTTTCTCACTAAAAGAATACAGGGCATAAGTAAAATATCCTATGCAGACCGCCTCAAGGCCCTATCCTTGTATTCTGTCTCCTACAGGTTTTTGAGGGGAGATCTATGCCTGACATACAGGGCATTGTCAGACCATACTTTGATGGACCTCCTGCATATCCACAAAGCAAACAGCACCAGAATTACCCAATCTAAATACTTAAACCTTGCCTGTGATATAAATTGGACCGGCTGGAGAGATAGGTATGTATCGCAAAGACTACCCTGTCTATGGAACAGGCTCCCGCTCAATGTGAAGAAGAGTTCCTCCCTAATCCAATTCAAGTGCAACTTGGGACAATTGGATGTGAAACCAGAAATTCATCCCTGGTTTGGCACCTATGTCTCTAACAGACACAGGTAACCTGTAAATGGTTAATCTCCCAGGTCCATGCTTACACCTATCAAGGGTATCAGAACTTGTCAGAGATTTGGGATGCATGGCTAGGCTTAAAAAGGAACTTGTGGTCGTTAGCCTAGTAAATACCTAGGAACCTATGAACTTACTTGGTCAGAACTGGCAACAACTGCAGCTCTTCTAGGACAGCAGTCATATGACTGGAGCAAGGATCATCTTAACTTCACCTGTCTAGTTAACATAAGCTAAATGAGCTGTAAGGTATGCTTGTTTACTGAGGGCTGTCAAATGCTGCCACAAGTTTAAATGTTCATGTCTGATACCTCCAGCTGCACATATCTCAACAAAAATATTTTCATGGTAATTTATTTTGTTATACACAGAAAGTAAAATATGTAAATTATTAAGTATTAAAAAGATAACATTTCTCCCCTTTAAACATATTCTTGTAAGTGTTCAAGCAACCTAGTGTTAGAACAAGTCCTTGCGACTTTGGAGTCAATTTGAACAAGACATATTGGCCTCCAGTGATAGCTTCATAAGCAGAATATAAGGTTGGGGAAACAGCAGGTGAAGTTATATTTATATATCAGATAACCAAAAATCCTGGTCACCGAACTGTGAAGTGAAAGGGCTGCGGACTGAAAGCCACAAGTCTAGACTCTAAACAAAACAAAACAAAACTTATAACTTATAAATAGGAATGCAAAATGTTTCCTGCATCAATATCATCTAATTTCTAATATGAAGAGAAGTTCATTATGAAATGAAAATGTCACCAATAAATATGAGCACACAAGCAAAACAGTGGTAAATGCTGCATATAAAATTTTACACATCACAGTTTATTTTGCTAGCAAAGCTACTTTTAATATACTTAAAACTACTTTTAAAGAGCAGATATCCAATTGTAAGACTGCAGGAACCCGAACAAACATTATTTAAAGCTGCATGCTTCACGCAGCTGCATGTAGCCTTCTTTGAATATCATTACACATGACATTTGAATATTTCAATATTTTCCTATAATGGAATGCCATCTGAGTTGAACGAGAAGTCATCCATTCCCTGTAATGCACCCCCCTTCTTCATTTCTGTCAAGTCAGCAAGCAAGCAGGTGCATTTGGTATTAACTTATGCATTAATAGGAGACAGAAATAGTAACAGACAGGCAGGCAAACAGAAAAAGAAAGGCAAAGAGAAATAGACCATGAATAGGCCGACAGACAGACATGGCAATACTGATTACTGTCAGATGTTCTTTCTTCAGAATGATGGATTTTTTAGCTATTTTTGCTCTTGACATACAAAAGTCTGTTTCTCCACAGCAGTTCAACATTATTTCTCACAGTTCTAGGAAATGTTTTATTTATTTATTATTTGCTCACCAGGTAAGTGGACTGGTCTGTTAACCCTTTACAGCCAAGACCTGTCTACTGGCAATATTATCTGTAATACCTCTTCACAGTGGGCTCCTGTCCTCAAAGGCAAAGGAGCACATGCATTTTGAATTGTAAAGAAAGAAGCAACTTTTACGTAAGTTTTTTTTATTCACTAATTAATATAAAAAGAATAAAAATATCACTTTTACACAGAAATGCATACTCTTTTTATGTATACAATTACAAAACATAGCTCATTTTTGTTTTTGCAAGCTTTTTCATTTTAGTCATCAAGAGAACTGAATTTTTTGCCTTTGTTCTCAACTGACGGTTTGGTAAATGCTGCAGCTTTGTGATATCCATATGGCATGCTGACCTGAATTTCACTTTAACTACAAATAACAACCCCTAGGCTTCAAAAAGATTGTCACTTTCTATACTAAATGAGTAACACCAATGCAGGACTGCCCAAAAGTGTAATGGTGATAATTAGTGATTCAGAGACATAATAATGTCAAAGCAAGCAACACAATGCCTCATTAGCATCTCATTATCATGTTTCTGAATTGAGCATTGTGGTGTTAGACTCATGAATAGTGGTTGCAGAGGCACTTTCAAACACACACAGACATGCACACACACAACATAGCCAAGGTCAAGACTCAAAAACGTACACACAACATAGACATCTCACAAACAGGCACACACACACACACACACACACACACACACACACACACACACACACACACACACACACACACACACACACACACACATACACACACACCACAGAAAGACATCACACTCTCACACACATTCACACACTGTAGTGTGACTGTGTATGGGTCCTGTGAATCCATCCATATGTGTTTGTGTGCGTATGTGCTTGCGCGTAAGTTTGGGTGCGTGTATGGTGTGTATGGGCAAATTTGTAAGGTCATGCATGCAGGAGTTCAAGTCCTAAGATCTTGGATACCACTGTATTGAAGCCAGAAATTCAATGCCTTGTAGCTCATGTGAAATGCTATTTAGACTCAAACACAAGTTCAGGCAAGCAGCTGTGGGAAGGGAGTGGGATTTTTGGATTTGGGAACAGACGGGAGATTTTAAGGTAAGGAACCAGGAAGAGAGTTTTAGGGTTAGGGAGCAGTTGGGGAATTTAGACTTCGGAGGGTTGGAGTTTGGAAGGGGGGTGGAGATTTAGAATAAAGGAGCAAGGAGTTGGGGTTGGAGTTTAGGCTTTGCTAAGTTTATGTAGTTTTATAGGATCAGGTATGGGAAAGGCTATGTAGAAACAGGACTTTGAATTAGTGGGAGTTCAAGCACTTTCTTTTTTTGTGAAAGTCGCACTGAGCAGGTACTTCATGAGCTACTAGTTCATGAACACCTATAATAGATGCATCTGCTTCATTATATGTCTGAGTGTAGTTTTGTACAGCACAGGCATCTCTGAGAGGGTACATGTGCAGGTTGGTGTGCAAATGTGTGCTTCTGTTAGTGTGTTTGTGTCTGTAAGGGTATGTCTGCAGCTACTTAGAAGTGTGTGTGTGTGTGTGTGTGTGTGTGTGTGTGTGTGTGTGTGTGTGTGTGTGTGTGTGTGTGTGTGTGTGTATGTGTGTGTGTGTGTGTGTGTGTGTGTGTGTGTGTGTGTGTGTGTGTGTGTGTGAGTATGTGTGTATATACATGCAGCATTAAATAAATGAGGTAAACTCTGAGCTAATGGCATGCAAAATGTAATGGAAATCTTGAAACAATGCTTAAAAACACAGAAACCGAAACTGTCAAATCCGATCAAGACAATATTGACCAGAATTATAACACAAATGATCTTGGGTACAAAGTCTTTGTGAATACCTGAAGAAATAAGAGGTGATGGACTTTTACCTTTCATAAGAAAAAAAATATTCTGGCTGAAGGTGTGGGTGTGTGGTGTGGAAAAACTACCATGGCAGGGCTAGCCACCCAGCGGTGTAAACCTTGACTCTAAATGATTGTCATTGTTGAAGTGACACCCCAACTACATGTGCAAAAATGAGAAAAAGGGCTTGTGGATGGACGGATGGATTCATTTTGAGTGAAAAGAAAGTAAAAAGAAGAAAAGAATGTGTCCAGACGGGTTACTATTATTCTACTTGTACAAAATTAAAGAATGACAGGTAAGTATAAGCTGGAAAATTAAAATAATACAATAGAACGTTTGATGACTTCGCTAAAGAAATAACCCAGGAAAGACATCAATTTTACCCATACTGGACTGAGCTATATAAACATGGAATATTAACCTCATTTGTTCATCTTGCTCTTTTAACTGGAACTTGATCATGTCAGAGATATTCTTTAAAGACAGTACAAAATGCTAAAAACTTTATAAGAAACTGCCTTCAAAAAAGTCATAATTCTTCAGAGAACAAAGAAGCCATGATGCTTGAAAATGAACTTACAGAGATGGACTGGGAAGACAGAAGATGCGGAGAAAACTTGGATTTTCCCCACATTCAGCTTGGTGGAAACAAAACACATAATTGGAAGAACATTCCATCTCCTGAATCTTCTAAGGATCTAAAAATGACTTCTTGGTACAAGTACGCTCAACTTCTGAGAGACATGCTTGGCTACAAACATCTGCATTAGAAGCTGAAGTTAAGTGAAACTTGCAGTAGTGTATTTTAGTCTTCTGTTAAGTACAAATTTGCAGTTTTAAAAGTACTGTATTTTCATTTTTTCTGTTTCCTAATTGTGTGTTTCATTGAACAGTGTGCTGTGTGTGTCTCTGCTATAAGAGGGGGTGGTGGTCTTATCACTTCTTTGTTATCTGATATTTAATAACCTAGAGGGATTCCTCTGTACTTTAAGTGCTAGCCACAAAGTTTGAGAAATCATTTTATGCTCAACTTCTGAGAGACTTGCTTGGCTACAAACATCTGCATAAGAAGCTGAAGTTAAGTGAAACTTGCAGTAGTGTATTTTAGTCTTCTGTTAAGTACAAACTTGCAGTTTTAAAAGTACTGTATTTTCATTTGTCTGTTTCCTAATTGTGTGTTTCATTGAACAGTGTGCTGTGTGTCTCTCTGCAGTTAGTTCCTCACTCACCCTCCCTGTTCTTGTGTTGGTATTAGTGTTGGTGGCTCTAGAATTGCCACCCCTCTTGTAAGTCTGTATTAGAACACTCCTCCTGGGTCCATCTCATTTGCTCACTTAACCGAGTACAGTGAGATCATATTCTGAGTCTAGTGTTCACTCTACTTAATACAGACAGAAGATTTAAGAAGGCCAACCCGCTTAGGTTCTTCCTTCCTCTCTTCTTGCACTTAAAAAAATTGCACTTTATTCATTTGCTTTTACTGTATTTGTGTTTCCTCCTATTTTATTTTGCTTTTCTTAAAAGTACTCAATTTTATTTATTCTGCTGCATTTATTACTGTTTGGTAGTAGCCTGATTAAATTGTAACTGTTTTTCTAAGTCTTTTGGTTTAAGCACTTGGGTTTCATACAGGTTGTTTTACATTAAGAAGGTTTGTGGTCTGCACTGTTGTGGCAGGACAGGTAGCTTACATCCTTCTAAGCTGGGAATTGCTGATTGAAGGCCCAGTGTCTGATATTCTAAAAGTGTATTAGTTCTGGCTTAAGCACGTGCGCTTCAGGCCAATTATTCTACATTAAGTGGGTTTGTGGTCTGCACTCTTGTGGGAGGAGAGGCTGGATTCTGCCCTTCTGAGCTGGGAATTTCTGGTCACAGGCTTATTGTGCCTGCTTAATTGAACTGTTTCTTTTTGAAATTGGTGCACCTTGTTGCTGTAGCATAGACCAGATTCAGGTCTGCTGAATCTAGCTTTGTTTGTATAACTTGAGCACTGATCCAGGCCATCTTTTTTGGAGAAGGTTCCCCTGCACCTTAGTAGCAGGAGTGTGCAGTTAGAACTTGTCTGATTGAAGACTGCTGGAACAGGGCTCAGTTTTGAGCTTTTTTTCTTGTTAATTTGGTAATTTGTTTAAATCAGTTTGCTCGTTTTCTATTGTTTTATATATATATAAAATGCACTTTATTCATCTGCTTTTACCGTATTTGTGTTTCTTCCTACTTTATTACTAGGGGCATTGACTACAACTCTGATCTGCGATATATAACAATAAGTATCCTTTTCTGTGCATTTAAAGTGTTTTTGATTGTATCTGCTTTATTTTCTGAAAACAAACAAAAAAAAGTATATATACTTGTTCCCCCGCATTTCTAAGCTAGTACAGTCCAGTTTTCAGGCTAATGCTGAAGTCAGGGCTGTGTTACAATTCTCTGTGTTTGCCCATACCTTACTTGGATAGAAGGAATTTTCTCTGTTCACCTGTGAGATAGGGGAGCTTTGAGCAGCCTATCTGCCCCTGGAGAAGTGGTTTCAGCCCAGAAATTAGTAGTTTATTGGCCATTTTGGGCTAATTTCTATCTCTTTCATTTCCCTGCTATAAATACCACATTTGCCCAGATTTGCAAGCTGGGCAGTGCCGGTTAGCTAGGGTAAAATTATTCCCGGCTCCACAAAGTCTCCTCTTCAATTTTTCCCTTACTAGACAAACTTTCAACTTAAGCACTCAAGCTATACATTTCTCAGCCTGGCACTTGCGCAAAACTCATAGCAAGCACATATAAACCCTAGCACTAGACCCTCCTGTACTGTACAGAAGGACAAGGCTCTCTATTCGACCTTACCAGCCATCCAGTAAAACAGTTCACTGTACCTATCCAGACATGTCCAAAGGGCAGTTTCAGATGTACTCTCCAGTCCAACTGGTGAATCTGGGCATTTTGAGGCAATGTTACAACTGCCTCATGTACACAGACAACCCTCTTCTCCTAACACCAAGCACTAATACATGCGAGAGATGCAGTTATACAGCCAAACTGGAGGCTAAACTCTTTCAGCCCAAGACTGGACCAGACAGTCAAGAGGAGAAGGGAAATACTTGCATCACACCACCAGTCTCAAATAGACCCATTAAACCATCACCGGCAAACAACACACATAAATACATGAAAACATACTCGGAGGCTCTAAATAAAAATCTGCAAAACAAACAGAGATCTCCAAAGCAAACATCCAAGCAACCTCCATCCCCCAAAACAAACCATGAAACACATACTTCACAGAACCAGTGTGCCATGCAATCACAGCCCTCAAGGCAAAATAACATACCCAACATACTAGTAATAGGTGACTCTATAGTCAGGCACACTAACGTCCCACTCACTAGGCTGAATAAGGAGAAGGTTACTTTTTCAGGTGCCAGGATCTGCCACATAACACAAGCACTCAGGTCACTCCAGAACAAGTGCAAATATGACTCTGTCATTGTCCATGTTGGTGTGAAAGACCTGAGCCGTACCTCCCAGGACTACATGAAAAGAGACATGGAAGAGCTCTCTGATCACGTAGCCCAGGCCGATATGACCCTGACCCTGAGTAGCATCCTGCCCTCACCAAGAATGATACCACGGTATAAAGAAAAAAATCTTGATTTCAACAATTGGCTAAGTTTCTGGTGTCATTCAAAGGGGATCCAGTGTCTGTCCGCATGGGATGACATGCTCGACAAGTCACGCTGCTTCGCTAGAGACAGCTTGCACCTGTCACCCTTAGGCTTTTGAATACTGGCCAAGGCTCTTGCCACCCCCATAATGCCTTTTTTAGGCAAGGCTCAAAAGACAAACCCACTGCTGTAAATAGCACAAGTAACAAAAAACTGAGGGTAATGCTACTCCATGCCAGAAGTCTAAACCTCAAAATGCACGCACTTGAGGTACTCCTCAGTATGGAGAAAATCGATATATGTGCAGTAACTGAAACTTGGTTTAAGGCTCCAGAGAGCACACCAGCACTACCAGGCTACAACTTATACCATACATTTCGGCCACAGAACCCAAACCGAAATACAAAAGGTGGGGGCATATCCATATTCATCAAGGATACCCACACCTCCAGGTTAGTGGCACAGCACAATGCTTCAGAGATCATCCACGTGCAACTAACAACGGGCAAAACTGCAATTCAAATTGTAGCTTTCTACAGATCACCCACCATGTCCCAGAACCCTATTCCACGTTTCTGGAAATACTGAGAAACATAAAGGTCCTACCAAACACCCTAATATTGGGTGATTTCAATTACCAAAACATTAACTGGGAGAACTACTCAAGTACTAACTCCCTTGTCCAACATTTCCTAGAATTTATGAACTCAAATGCCCTGGTTCAACTGGTCAACACTCTCACCAGAGGAGACAACATATTGGACCTGGTCATCACCAACATGGGTGACCAGTGTTCCACAGCAGAGGTCAACCCCTTGCTGGTTAGATCTGACCATAAACAAATCACTTTGGATATCCACATTCTGCCCCCACCCCCGGACAAGGAAACCACCATGAAAAACTTTTCAAAAGCAAACTTCACGTTACTTAAGACCGAGGTGGAAAGTTTCAAAGCCCCCATGCTGAAGGATAATGCTGTCCAAGCTGCAAAATCCTTTACTAATGCATTCTATGGGCAGCTACAAGAATGAATGGATCATGCCATCCCAAGCAAAATCAAGACTCACTCCTCCAAGAAAAGGAAACCAGTCTGGTGGACTCCTGCCATAAACAAGCTATACAATAGAAGGAGGAAACTAGTACAGAAAAGAGTAAAATCCCAAGAAGGGAGGACATTCTTGATCAGTATCAGCAAGAAACTATGATCCCTCATAAAATCATCCAAGGCGAGCTTCGAAAGAAAAATTGCCAAGGACTCCAAAGATAACCACAAGGCATTCTTTAGCTATGTCAAGAATCTAAGTGGCGATGCTCAGATCTGCTAGGAGTTAGTGCAGAATGGCAAAAAATACACTGAACCGACTGATATCGCCAACATCCTGGCAGACAGGTTCAGTGCAAACTTCTCCCCCCTCTCACCCCCAAAAGGGCTCATAACCATACCAGAAGAATGTACAGTCCCTGAAATCACAGACACTCAGGTTAAAACAGCCCTCTCCAAAGCCACAAACACAGCATCAATGGTACCGGATGGTGTCCCAGAGTGCGTCCTACACGAGCTCAAAGACGAACTAACCCCTCACCTAAACACACTGTTCAAACTCAGCCTTTCCACAGGCTACGTACCCATAGAGAGGAGCACAGCAAAGGTTATTCCACTCCACAAAGTTGGAGCCACAACAGACCAAAGGAACTATTGCCCTATAAGGCTGACTAGCTTGGTCTGCAAGGGTATGGGGCACATCATCATGGAACTCATTAACAGAGACATTGGAAACCTCCAAACACTGGACCCTACCCAGTTTGCCTTTGTTAAAGGCAGACCATGCCTCCTAAACCTGGTGGATTTCTATGAGACAGTTACAAAGGCTATAGACAAAGGAAAGGTGGTACACATAGCCTACTTAGACCTTGCAAAGGCCTTCGACACCATTCCCCATTCTGGTATTATAGACAAGCTCACCAGCCTGAACATAAACTCCTACATCACAAGATGGGTTGCCAACTGGCTCACAGACAGAACCCACATGGTGAGAGTTGCGGGAGCTAGGTCTGACTCTAAACGGGTTACAAGTGGTGTTCGCCAGGGCTAAGTCCTAGGACCCCTCCTGTTCAGCATATACTTCTCAGAGGTACAGGCAAGCACAGGAGGACTATGGCTGACCAGGTTCGCATACGACTGCAAACTAGGGGCTATAATTGCCTCTCTGACTGACACAGACATCCTCCAAAAGGGTCTCACTGAGACGGATACCTAGTGTCAAAATCATAGCCTCAAGCTAGGTCTGACTCTAAACCGGTTACAAGTGGTGTTCACCAGGGCTAAGTCCTAGGACCCCTCCTGTTCGGCATATACTTCTCAGAGGAACAGGCAAGCACAGGAGGACTATGGCTGACCAAGTTCGCATACGACTGCAAACTAGGGGCTATAATTGCCTCTCTGACTGACATAGACATCCTCCAAAAGGGTCTCACTGAGACGGATACCTAGTGTCAAAATCATAGCCTCAAACTAAATGCCAAAAAGTGCATAGTCTTCCCCTTTGGAAAAAACAAAGTGCCCACAAACTACCACATAGGTGGTAGTCCACTAAATACGGAAGACGTAATAAGGGATCTGGGGACCTAAGCAGATAGTAATCTCACCTTTGATAATCACATTGCCAAAGTGGTTAGAAAATCCATCTACATGGCCCACCTAATCACAGAAGGGCTCACATCCAGATCAAAAGAGGTCATTGTGCCCCTCTACTCATCACTCATCAGACCCATCATAGAGTACAATGCCCCATTTGGGATGTACCTTACAAGACACTTGCAGCAGCTGGAAAGACCACAGAAGTACCTCAGCAAGAGGATCACTGGCCTCAAACAGATGCTCTATGCAGCTCGACTGAAAAAACTCCAGCTGTACTCGGTTGCATACTGCCTACTCAGAGGTGATCTCTGCCTGACATACAAGGCCATGTCCAACCAGAATTGATGGACATGCTCCACCTAAAGAAAACCTTATCACCTCGAGCCACACGCTCTAGGGATCTAAACCTCACTACGACAATAAATAGAACATGCTGGAGGGATAGATTCCTGTCCCAGAGACTTCCCATGCTTTGGAACAAGATTCCAATCTACATTAGGCAGAGCTCCTCGCTAACACTCTTCAAAAGAAACCTTGACGAGTGGATGGGAAACAGAAGGATTACCCCGGGGATCACTTCAGTGGCTCTGCTGGACAGAGGCATGGTGAACTAATCTAAGGGGGTTGCGAAAGCCAACACATTCTGGCTAGGCTTATAAATGCCTTCGGGCAGGTAGCCTAGTACCTACCTATGAACCTAAGTAGTTAAGCCCAGGTCATTAACACAGAAAAAAAGGAGCCAGTTACAAGAAAAAGCCTAGAGATAGAGAGACAGAGACAGAGAGAGATGCTATGGAAGAGATACAACTTCAGTTAATATAAGAAGTCATTCTCCTGGCATCAGTATAAATTAGGACTCATTGACTGATTACCTTTCAGAAGACAGAGGATTTTGGTGAGTATAGTTGGACATCAGATTGTTTGTCAAAAGCTAATGTTACTTATGAAGAGTAAAACAGAAAAGAGACTATTCATACTCCGGACTTACTTGAAGTATCTTATTTTTGCTTTTACAAAAGTGCTTCCTCTTCAAACACACATTTCTAATAGCTTTTGAGCATAATACAGTGACCATTCCTCACAGCAAAAAATATTACTTTAGATGATTTCATTTTCATTTCTTTGCTCATTAAGAAATGGGGATGAGAGAAGAGTGAGTGTGAGTGTTTGTGAGTGTGTGTGTGTGTGTGTGAGCGCGCGCGTGCGTGTGTGTGCGCGTGTGTGCGCACATGTGTATGTTGTGCATGTGTGTGTATGTGTGTGTGTGCATGTGTGTGCGCGCGTGCGTGAGTGTGTGTGCACGTGTGCGTGCATGTGTGCCTGTGCATGTGTGCATGTGAGTGTGTGCGTGCGTGCGCATGTGTGTGTGTGTGTGTGTGTGTGTGCGCGCGTGTGTGCTTATGTATGTGCGTGTGTGCATGTAGGCGTGTGTGAGTGAGTGTGTGTGTGTGAGTGTGCATATGTGTGCGTGCGCGTGTGTATGCGTGTGCGCGTGTGTGCACTTGTGTGCGTGTGCGTGCACACGCATGTGTGTGTATGTGCGCATGTATATGTGTGCGTGTGTGCATGTGCGCGTGTGTGTATGCGTGTGCGCACATGTGTGTCTGTGCGTGCGTGTTTATATGTGCGCGCGTGTGTTTTTTTGCATGTGTGTGTGTGTGCGCGTGTGTGCGTGTGTGTGTGTGTTTGTGTGCTTAGTACACAGTTTAATCTTCTTTAACTTCTTCAAATTCTCATATAAAAGATTAAGCAAGCATTACCCAATTGTCATGAATGCTTCTGTTGAAAAGATTGCTTTGAATGTATGTGATTTTAAGGCTACTTTTAAAGCTGCTCCAGATTAGAGTCAGCTAACATTTTGCTCACTTATATACAGGGATGGGCTTTGGTCAACTAGTGCTCTAGGCAAAAGGGCTCCACAGTGCCCCTCCCAAACCCCGAGTGCTCCCATCCTGGTCTACCTACTCTATCCAGATTACTGGAAAAGCACCTCTGCTAGAGTGGCATCCTAGGCAGCCGCCTAGTTGGCCTATGCCTAAGGCCGGCTATGCTTATATATTAATGCCAAATTTTTCATAAAATCAGTGTTAACATCCCAAATCCATAAGTAACTCAAGACATTTGCTGATCAGGTTTGAAGATCATAATACTTAAATTTTGAGCTGTAAACATGGGCTGATTACAGCTGTGCAAAACTGAAAGCAAAAGCCGGTGTCACATGAATATTACATAATTTACCTTCATGAGGTACTAGGAAGTTTATAAATTAGACTTGCTAACTTTATTAGTTAGAAAACATAAGAGAATCTTAGTTTTATTTTTTGTGTTAAACAGTATTTATTTAGGTTTTATTTTACATGTGCCCCTCCCCCACTTCTCTTTTGTAATATAATTGCTACCATGGAGTGCATCAACAAATTCCTGTTGATTGACAGGAATCCTAGTGAAGGTAAAAACTCTTAACAGAAATTCACTAAATCTATTTTCAGCAGACCTCTAAGGAATTAGTTTTTGCATGGTGGCTCCTGCACCCCCCCCCCAAAAAAAAAAAATATATATATATATATATATATATATATATATATATATATATATACACACACACATATATATATATATATATATATATATATATATATATATATATATATATATATATATATATATATATATAAAACAACTCCAAGGTTGTTGCACAAGAGTAGAAAACAAAGAAAATTCCACAATTGGTGAAAGAACAAATTTGACTCAAGTTTTCCCTTTGCTGGAATTGCTATGGGATAAAGGGGCACTCACTTGTACTAAAACGCTGATTTAGACTTTTACTTTCATTATTTTGGTGGACACTGTCAGAAATATGGCCCTCAGCCCACTATACTATTCTACTTCATGTAACTTACTTGATATGGTACTGTTGTCTGTGTAGATATGATACTAAAATACTGCCCTCAAAGTGTCTTTGGAAATGCCTTTGGCATTTTGCAGCACATAGTAGCCCCCAGGAGTTTGTGTAATGTACTATTACATGCAGTTCTGTCATGTATGGGACTGCTGCTGTGCAGAGCAGGGATGGTACAACTGTGCTTGACACATCCCCATTTGGACAGAAACAAGCACTGCGGGGGGCAATGAATGTGTGTGTACATGCTGTGTCACTTACTAACCATGTATTAGGGCTCTATACCCTACCTTATCAGCTCTCAGGAATTCAAGTCTCCATGTTAAACACTTTCTTCTGTAACACAGAGAGGTTCAACCAGTTCCAAAAACAATCAGACTTCTTTGACTCACCTAATATTTATACCAGTCACACCAGACACCTTTTTTAAGAATGTTTGGAAATTTCCTGGCCCGTACACTACTGCACTTTTAATTGATAGATTAGCGCGTACGTACCATGTATGCATAGCAGATTAGCCGAGCCAGTCAAATCAGATGGTTTATTGTGTGCAGACAAAGAAAGACAATTAAACACCACTTTTAAAAACAGCAATGTAAAACAGTTACTTGATTGGTTAACTGAGTTTTTAAAGGTGGCAACCTACAATTTCCACAAGAAAAAGTGACATTTAACCAAGACGGAAGCCTAACTGACATGGGTAAAATTATGAACTGGCAGCAGGTTCCAAAAATAACAATAAAATATTTATGGTTCCTCTATGTCTGGTGTTTAAAGTGCTTGCACACTGTATTCCTAGTTTTACTGAACAACATAAAAAGGAGATAAAATGTATACAGAGTCTCCCAGTAGTGTGAGTAGCACAAAGCAGACTACAGAGGTACTGAATTTGCATAAGCACACACCTGAAGGTTGTTGTTGTGTCTTTCGGCTTTTCCCGGTTAGGGGTCGCCACAGCGGAACTCCGGTCTGCTAATGATTGGTAGTTGATTTTTACGTGCCGAGTTACCAGCCCTGACGCACAACCTTCAACGAAGGTACGCCCATTCACGCATGTCTCCACGCAGAAGATGCTCTAGCAGAGAATCAAACCGGACAGCGTCTTACTGTGAGGCGACAATGCTACCACAGCACCACTACTGCAGGTAAGCACACACCTGAAGGTGCACATATGAAATGCATCTGACAGATGTTTGCTCTGAATGTTTTCAGTGCAACAGAACTTCTGCAAAAGCAAGTGCTGTTACACAGCATATGTGACTAAAAAGTAAGAAATCTCTTTTTTTAGCAAGTCACCAGCAGCAAGTCACTCCTGTTACCATTTATTCACTTAGGCCTTCTCCTGGTTTTTAGTAGTATGACCAATGGTCTCTGGGGTGATTATCACTATACTAGTAACTGCTACAACACTTAAAGTGAAATAGGTCATATCAACCAGGTCATAACTAACTACTCCCCCAGAGGTGAGAAGCAACAGGAAGTCCAGTATGAACACAAAAACCTACAAGGACATAATACTACTAAGTAAGGAGTTTTTCCAGGGGAAGGAATCCGGAAGGGGTCTGACATATGCTGAAAGAAAAACGTCAACTGCATTTATGAAAGGGCCCAGCAAAGTGATTACAGGGAAAAGAATTCATGAGCAGGTGAGCCTCGAAGCATTTTCACTGAGAAATGCTCACCGTCAAACCTTTAGATATTCAAGTATGTGTAAGTAACTCTATATATAAAAAAAATATAAACAAAAAAATTTTTTTTACGTTTTTGCAGGGGGCAAGCCCCCTTGCACCCCCCCGCTAAATAAATATACCAACTCAGAGATCACACTACAGTTTGAAAATGGTAAATTTCCACCTCTGTGCTGTACGGCGATTTCCATTCAAAACGTTCGAAGTTTCAAAACTTCCCTCTTATGGTCTCAACCGTCTGCAGTTCGAAGTTTTGAAACTTCGAGTTTGTGAAAGAAAGCCATATAACACACCCACAAACACATATCTATGACATAAGATCGGACTTTCAAATGTTTGAATGGTGTGCCTATCTATATTAATCTGTATGTTTGTGTGTGTGTGTGTGTATACGAGCGTGCATGTGTGTATATCTGTAAATATCTATATATATATATATATATATATATATATATATATATATATATAGGTTCATGGGTTCATAGATTAGTACTAGGCCAACTGCCCTTGTGGGCCATTTTCAGCTTAGCCAATTACCCCATGTAAGAATCAAACCCTGCACCTTGTGTCTATAAGGTAAGCACCTTAACCATTATACCAACCTCCCACATATAGCCATATATGCACACTTTGTCAGTGTTCAAGAACAAAGAGGACACAACTGTGAGCAATACAGAGGTATCGGACTCCTGTCACACTGCATAAAAGTTCTGGAGAGGGTGAGTGACAAACAAATACCCAGAGTAGTAGAAAGTAAGCTGGGCGAGGAGGAGGTCCGATTCAGACAGATGCAGCAAAACTGACTTGATGTTCACAGTGAGACAACTTGAGACGAAGACAGAGATGAGAAAGAGTCCAAATGGGCATTCTAGACTTTCAGAAAGCATATGACAAGGTTCCAAGAAAGCCTATTTGGGCAGTCCTGTGGTGGTTCAAATTACAAGGAACACTGGTAAAATTAATGCAAGGTATATACAAGGACCCAATGTCTCAAGGATGAACATTTGATCACACAGTTGTACAGTTCTGAGCCCACTGCTGTTCTTACTGGCGATGGACTACGTTAGCAAACAGGTTGGAGGGGAAAGATTCATAAAGTTGACGTATCCAGATGACTTAGCATTAGAAGCAGACTCTGAACAAGAACTTCAGCAAAGGATGGGGAAATGGAATGCAAAACTGAAGGCACAAGGGTTGAAACTGAGTACAGATAACACTCCATCACCAAGAATGATGCCACAGTACAAAGACAAAATGATCAATTTTAACAATTGGCTAAAGTATTGGTGTCATTCAAAGGGGATCCAGTGTCTGTCAGCCTGGGATGACATGCTCGACAAGCCACGTTGCTTTGCTAGGGACGGCTTGCACCTGTCACCCCTGGGCTTTTGAATACTGGCTAAGGCTCTTGCCACCCCCATAGTGCCTTTTTTAGGCAAGGCTCAAAGGACAAACCCACCTCCATAGACATCACAAAGAAAAAGAAACTAAGGGTAATGCTGCTCAACGCCAGAAGTCTAAACTTCAAGATGCACGCACGCAAGGCTCTCCTCAGTATGGAGAATATTGATATCTGTGCAGTAACAGAAACCTGGTTCAAGGCTCCTGAGAGCACCCCAGCACTACCAGGTTATACCTCATACCATGCTTTTCGGCCCCAAAACTCGGACCGAACCACAAAAGGAGGGGGAGTATCCATATTCATCAAAGATACCCACACCTCCAGGTTAGTGGCACTGCATGAAGTATCAGAGACTACCCATGTGCAACTAACAGTGGGCAAAACTGCCTTTCAGTTTGTAGCCTGCTACAGACCACCCTCCCAAACTCAGGAACCCCACTCAGCTTTCCTGAGAAAGTACAATTTTGTACCTACCATAAATACAGATGTTCGAGTGCTAATACAGCTGCAGTAATCACATATGGGTTCTCTGCCGTCAGGCGGGTCCTCGGTCGTCCAAATTCCAAAGTCTTGGTCCGGCGTCGGTTGTTGTCGCCTTCTTCCCTGACGTCAGTGCGACAGGGGTATATAAATCACAGCCGATGCTATATTCTTCAGTCTTTCTTGCCCCAGATGTCAGGAGCCCCCCAAAGGGAAGGCAATACATAAATTATAAGGCTATATGTCGATATATATATATATATATATATATATATATATATATATGTATATATATATATATATATATATATATATATATATATATATAAATATATTCAAGCAATGCAATGTTATCAAAAAAGAGAAGTTGCAAGCAAATACACCATAGGAGGATAACTCAAAATAGGATATATGAGGAGGAGTTAGCCACTAATCCTGTACCTAGAGGGGATTGACTTTTGAATGTTGACTGTGTATCCCAAGGCTTGCAACAGTTGTATGACATTGGCCAAATCCTTTGTTAATTTTGTCTTGTTGTCCGCTTGTATTAGGCAGTCATCCAGGTACGGGTAAATTTGAATTCCCTGAAGCCTGCAATGAGCAATTACTGATGCCAGGCATTTCGTGAATACTCTGAGCGCAGTAGATAAGCCAAAGGGCAATGCTGAGAATTGATAATGCTCTGATCCTGCAAGAAATCTGAGGTGTCTTCTGCAATCTGGTCATATAGGGACGTGCAGGTATGCCTCCTTGAGATCTACAGTCACCAGCCAAGACTCCTTGCCCAACATGGGAAGAAGTTGCTGGAGGGTCAGCATTTTGAATTTTGGAACAATGAGGTATGTGTTCAGTGCGGACAGGTCGAGAATAGGTCTCCATTGATTTTCTTTTCTTGGTACAAGGAATAGTCTGGAGTAAAATCCTTGGCCTTGTTCCATAGATGGTATCTTTTCTATTGCTCTCATCCTTAGTAAGTTGATGATTTGTTTTAGAGCCTCTGTTTTTTGGCTTGGTGGAAGGTTTGGCATTCCTCTCTTTTTTGGTAGAGTGTGGAAGTGAAACCTGTAGCCCTTGTCTATTGTTTGTAAAGTCCATTTGTCTCCTGTAACGCAATGCCAGTTGTCTGAAAATAAGGCTAGCTTTCCGCCCAAGGGTGCTTCCAGTTGTTCCCTGGTAGGCGGAATCAGAGCCAAGTCATTGTGTCTGTCCTGTGGACGTGGTTGTAGTCGTAGCTGTGGCAGCACTTCTCTGGTTGGCAGGTTGCCACTGACGACCCCTGTAGGCACCCCTAGATTGACCTCTGCCTCTTGGGCGTCTTTCTGCCTCTCTGTGCTCTGGAGGTGTCTGGAAAGGACCAATTCTTCGAAGGCCAATTTCTGCTAAACCTCGGTGGTTGGACCTGCAAAAAATCCTTGACTGTTTGGACAGATTTTGCTTTTTCTTCCACTTTCTTTAGAACCTCCTGTGCAGGGGAGCCAAACAAACTTTGTTTCTCCATAGGAGCATCTAGGAGTTTTGACTTAACATGGTCTGGTAAGGATTGCTCTTTTAACCAGGCATGCCTTCGAATCACTGCTCCAGTCATAGCTGATCTAAAAGAATCCTCCAGTGCATCATAGCCACATTTTAAAAAATGATTACTGACCTGCTGAGAGTTATGTACCAAATCCTGAAGGGAATTACGGTCTATAGGTTCAGGAGAGGACAGTTTTTTATTTAGCTGGTCTAACAAAATTTCCTGGTACTGAATCATGTGAAATTGACAGTTTAAGGCCCTGGCCGAAAGAGTAGCAGATGTATACACCTTTTTACCTCATCTCTCTAATGCTCTAGATTCCCTTTCAGAGGGAAGAGGGTTTTTGGCAGAGGCAGCTGCAACACCTTTAGGGCCCTGAGAAATGGTTTCTGGGTCTGCAACATGAGCCTTATACAAGTGGTAGTGAGTGTCCGGGACCCTGTAATATCTGTCAGGTTTGGCAGGGGCCAGAGGGAGAGAATCAGGGGCAGTACTGGCATCATTATATGCATCATCAACAACTGATAGTACAGGAGGTATGGCTAAAGGCCTATGCTGTGGTAAATGTAAAAAAGTCCTTAGCCTTTTCCTTGAATCTGAAAAATCCTGGCCCTGCCATTGGAAGTGTTCCCTCATAGAGTGTAGGGTTTCCCCAAAAGAAAATTCTTCAGGAGAAGCAGAAGGAATGGAGTCTTCTGCATCAGAATCCTCATAAGGTGAATATGGGCCTTCCTGATGGTCAGAAATATCTGAGCCATCCGAGGAATAGTCTGTAGAGAGAGGTTCAGGGGGTTCAGTCCTAGGCCTCTTATCTGGAGGAGGTTGAGAGGCCCTGTCTGGGTGAGGTTGGGATCCCCTGATCAAAGAAATAAGATCCTCAGCCAGGCTGAGTATCTGGGAACTAGAGGTAGGCCTGTGAGAGGGAGCTTTTTTAGGCAAGGTCTTAGAAATTTTGGCTGCTTTAGCCCTGGAAAAGGCCTTGATAGACATAGAAGCAGGGGGTTTAGCAGCCCCACGTGCAGGAGTAGAGATGTCTAAAGGAATAGTGTCTGACAAATCCTGGGTGCCTGCTTCTGCAGCAGTAATTTCTGTAGCCGATTCAGCCATGGCCTGTGTGGCCTCGGTTATCGGTGGCATGCTTTCGGCCGAAGGGAGAACCGAGGACTTGGTTTCAGCCGAAACCGAGACACTCGCGGTTGGCCTAACCGTGGTTTCAGCCGAAACCGCGGGCCGCGAGTGTCGGTCCTTTTCCTTGCGCTTTTTAGCTAATTGTGTAGTCGGAGTCTCCGACGGCATTTTATATGCAAAAGTGGGACCAAAAAACTCTTCGGCAAACTCCGACCAACGTCTAAGCGTCCGTCAGTTGAAGGAAGCACAGGCTAGACAAGCTGATACGTCGTGGTCTGGGCCTAAGCAAGGAAGGCAGTAAGAGTGGAAATCCTTATGAGGTATTTGTTTCCCACAAGTTAAACAATTATTTACTTTGTCTGACATCGGCTGAGGCAAGAAAGAGTCCCCAACGGGGTACTTAGCTTTTTTAGAAGTCTTCGGTAGTAGAAATCTCTGGATCTGACCGACCGGCACTTGCGAACAGCTTCTGCTTCGGGCACTGCGCGGCAAGAAAGACTGAGGAAAATGGTGTCGGCTGATGCCTTTATACCCCAGCAGCTATGACGTCGGGTGAAGTGCGACATCAGCCGAGGCCAGACCCAGACTTTGGAATCCGGCCGACCGAAGGGCTGCCTGAGGCAGGACAACCTATATGTTAGGACTGCAGATGCATCCTTGAAGGACATCCTGTACTGCAGCTGTATTAGCACTCGAACATCTACATTTATGGTAGGTACAAAACTGTACTATGTTCATCGTGCATACAGCTGCAGTAATCACATATGGGTGGAATCCCAAAGCTACGCACAGGGTGGTAGGCACTAGGTGGAACTGGGTTGAGCCAGAATGCCCTGCAACACAGCAGTGGCAAAGCCTGCTCTAGTTTTGGAATATAAAGGCAGGTGGTAGTGTCTTGTGAAGGTATGTACAGAACTCCAAGTGGCTGCCTCCAAAATATCTTTGGTAGGAACTCCTCTGAGGAAGGCTGTAGAGGTAGCTGTGGCCCTGGTGGAGTGTGGTCTGATGCCTACAGGGACAGGTTTCCCATGGTAGGAGTAACAGAATCGTATGCAATGGCCTATCCATTTTGAAATTGCCTGTTTGGTTAACAGGCTTTCCTTGAGCTCCTACAGCATAGGACACAAAGTTGCTCAGATTTCCTGAAAGGCTTTGTTCTGTCCAAATAATAACAAAGCTGTCTATGGATGTCTAAGGAATGTAGCAACCTCTCCCCTTTGTTTTGAGGGTTGGGGTAGAAGGTAGGTAAGTGTATGGCTTGATTTAAAGCTACCCTGGATACCACTTTAGGCATAAATGACGGGTTGGTTCGAAGGGAGTCCCTGTCCTGATGGAAGATGAGGAAGGGCTGTACAGCCATGAGGGCTTGTAGTTCTGAAACCCTACGAGCTGAGGTAATGGCCAGAAGGAAAGCTGTTTTCCAGGACAAATATTGCAAATCTGTTGAGGCAGCTGGCTCAAAGGGAGACAATGTTAATTTTTCTAGAATGTAATTAAGATCCCAGGCTGGTACTGGTTGTTTCCTAGGGGGTCTTATATTCTTAGCCCCTCTGAGGAATTGTCTTAAAAGTGGGTGAGAGAATAACGGTGGATCCGTGTTGAATTCTGCAGAAATGGCTGAGGCATGGATTTTTATGGAGGAAAATGAAAGCCCACTGTTCAGCAGCTCAGCTAGATACTGTAATACCTGAGGCAAATTCAGTTTTCTAGGGTCCTGGCCTTTTTTCTCATTCCAAGAGCAAAACCGTTTCCATTTTGCGGAGTAAGTCTTCCTAGTAGATGGTCTCCTGGCCTCCAGAATGACATCCTGCACCTCTTTGGTGAGTAGGGTCTGTTGAGGTGTTAAGAGATTTTCCATGCAGCGAGAGTGAGTGTTTTCAGCTGACCGTGAAGAGTTTTGTAGCTGTGCTGAGTCAGTAGAAGAGGCATTAGAGGTAGTGGCCAGGGAGGAGTATGTGTTAGGCTCCTTAGGAGTGGGTACCAGTGTTGTCTTGGCCAGTCTGGAGCAATCAGTATCATCTTCAGCCTGTCTGCTCTTGCTTTCAAGAGTACCTTGGGTAGAAGGGGCAGAGGTGGGAAAGCGTACACTGTCCATCCTGTCCAACTGAATGAAAGGGCGTCCACTCTCCAGGTCTTTGGGTGAAAGGTCCTTGAACAAAACTTTTCCAGTTGATGATTCCTGTGGGAGGCGAAGAGATCTATGTCTGGCCTTCCCCACGCTTGGATTATCTTTGTAAACACCTGTGGATGCAACTTCCATTCGTGTGGATCTGTCATATTTCTGCTTAGATTGTCTGCCAACGTGTTTTCCAAACCTGGCAAGTACTGTGCTTGAAGTTCGATTTGCCATTCCAGAGCCAAGTTCCAAAGTGTCATGGCTAGTCTGCACAGGGGGTATGAATGTGTTCCTCCTTGTTTGTTTATGTACCACATTACTGTGGTGTTGTCTGTTCTTATAAGTAATTGTCCTGGATGCAAGAGGTCCTTGAAAGCTGTAATTGCATTTATCACTGCTAGCATTTCTTTTTGATTGATATGAAGGTGCTTTTCCTTTTGGGACCATTTGCCCTGAGTGCACCTGTCTGTCATGTGCGCCCCCCCAGGAGTAATCTGAGGCGTCGGTTGTGATGACTTGATTTGCTTGAGGCTTGCAGAATGGGAGGCCTTTGTTTGTTTGGCATGCTTGGGCCCACCATAGAAATTCCTTTTGTAAACAGGGAATTATTGGTATTATTGTTTCCAAGCTGTGGCTGTGTTGAGACCATAGGTTTTTTAGGTACCACTGAAGTTTCCTCATATGCAACTTTGCACATGGGACTAAAAGGATGCAAGATGCCATGAAGCCCAGAGCCTGCAGGATTTTCCTTGCAGTAAGCCTGGTACAATTTGCTAGTGTTTTGAAGTACTGAGTTAGTTGCCCTTGTTTTTCTGGCGTAAGATAGGCCATCTGGGTGTTTGTGTCCAAGTTGGCTCCCAGGAAAGGTATTTTCTGAGTTGGTGTTAGTCTGGATTTCTCTTTGTTGATTGTGTATCCCAGAGAATTCAGTAAACGTGTTGCATAAGCCAGATGTTCCAGTAGTGTGTGCTTGCTGTCCGCTTGGATCAGGCAGTCATCCAAATAAGGGTAAATTTGTATCCCTTGTAGTCTGCAGTATGCAATTACTGATGCCAGGCATTTCGTGAATACTCTGGGCGCAGTAGATAAGCCAAAGGGCAATGCAGAGAATTGAAAGTGGATTGAACCTGCAAGAAATCTGAGGTATCTTCTGCAACTTTGTCTGAATGGGACATGCAGGTATGCCTCCTTGAGGTCCAATGCTACCAGCCAAAACTTCTTGCCCAGCTTGGGAAGAAGTTGCTGTAATGTGCGCATCTTGAATTTTGGTACGAGTAGAAATGTATTTAGGATGGATAAGTCCAAAATGGGTCTCCAGTCGGTTCCTTTTCTTGGCGCTAGGAAAAGTCTGGAATAAAAACCTTGACCTTGTTCGTGAGTAGGAACCTCTTAAATGGCTTTCATTTCCATGAGTTTTGAAATTTGTATTTGCGCCTCTGCCCTTTGATTGTGTGGCAGGTTTGGCATGCCTCTCATTTTTGGAAGAGTGTGAAAATGAAATCTGTAGCCTCGGTTTATAATATCCAGGATTCGTTTGTCTGTTGTGATAATATGCCAATTTCTTGTAAATAGTGCCAGCTTTCCTCCCAGGGGAGCTGCCAGCTGGGAGATGCTGGGCTGAAAAAGAAGGAAGTCATTGGGTTTGCTTTCTGTATTGTTGTGCACTGTCTTCGCCACCTCTTGGGGCTGGTGTTTGCCATTGTCTGCCTCTATATGATCCTTGAGACTGTCCTCTGCCCCTTGTGCGTCTGTATCTACCTCTTTGGGGCTTGTCAGTGGCTGGAAAGGACCAGTTTTTTGATGGCCAATTTCTGCTAAAACGTGGTGGCTGTACCTGTAGAAAGGCCTTGACAGTTTGCATAGATTTAGCTTTTTCTTCCAGTTTTCGTAGTATCTCCTCAGCATTAGTGCCAAATAACACATCCTTTTGTAAGGGAGCATCTAGCAGTTTAGCTTTAACATGATCAGGCAAGCTTTGTTCCCTAAGCCAGGCATGTCTACGAATAACTGATCCTGTAATAGCAGCTCTACTTGAGGCCTCTAAGGCATCACAGCCACATTGCAAGGTGTGTTTACCCACTTGTTCTGCACTATGCATCATATCCTGCAATTCCTTCAAATCTGGTTGTTCAGGCTGAGACATTTTGTTTCTTAATTGTGATAACAGAAACTGCTGATATTTAAGCATATGGAAATGGCAATTTAAGGCTCTCATGGCTAGGGTGGCCGAGGTGTATACCTTTTTACCCCACCTTTCTAAGGATCTAGATTCTCTTTCGGAAGGAAGTGGATTCTTGGCAGTAGAGGCCTTCATTCCCTTGGGGCCTTGAGAAATGGTTTCAGGGTCAGCATTATGGCTTTTGTAAAGAAATTGGTGAGAATTAGGAACTCTACAGTACCTGTCAGGTTTGACTGGGGCAGGAGGCAGGGAATCCGGATTAAGACAAGCCTCCGAGTAAACATCATCAAGTATGTCCAGGACCGGAGGTATAGCCAGAGGTCTGTGTTGAGGTAACAAAAGAAATTCCCTAAGCCTTTTCTTGGAATCAGAAAAGTCTTGGCCTTCCCAATGGAAGTGCTCCCTCAAGGTGTGCAAGGTTTCCCCAAAGGAGAAATCCTCTGGGGGAGATACAGAAGGATGGACTGTTCTGCATCCGAATCTTCATAAGGGGAGTACGAGTGTTCCTCTACATCAGAATGTTCTGAGACAATGGAACCCTGTTCAGAGGAGGGGGAATCTTCCTCCACTCTGGGTGTCTTGTCTGGAGGGGGCTGGGAGCCCCTGATAAGTGTAATTAAATCCTCATCCATTTTAAGCATCTGCTTTTTAGGCATGGGGCCTGAGGATGGGCCCTGTGCAACAGGCCTCTTGGGATGCATGGCTGATTTGGACTTAGTAAAGGCCTTAATGGAAAAGGAAGAAGAGGGTCTAAATACACCCTGGGTGGAAGTGGACCTATCCCCGGTAGGAGTTTCAACACTAACAGTGGCTTCGGAGTTTGTAGTTTGAGTAAGGGCCGAGGTACCTGCGGTCTCGGGTACAGAAGACACCGCCCAGGAAGTGTCGTCGGTAGTCAGGGACTGCATAGGCGTCTCGCTGAGAACCGGACCACGTGTAGCCGGTTTTGGCGTGGTGTCGGTGGAGACCGCGGACCTCGTGTGTCGGTCTTTGTCCTTGCGTTTTTTGGACAAAACGGTAGTCGGAGTATCCGACGACATTTTATAATCAAAGGCTTTACCAAAATAATGTTGGGCGATCTCCGCCCGACGCTTAATAGTGCGTTTATTGAAAGTCGCACAAAAGCGACAGCCCGAGACGTCGTGGTCTGGGCCTAAACAAAGTATGCAGAGGGAATGGAAATCCTTATGCGGTATTTGCTTCCCACAAGAAATACAATTGTTAACTTTGTCTGACATCGGTCTGAGGCAAGAAAAGTTTCAACGGGTACTTAGCTTTAAAGAAGACTTCGGTTTCCAATTTTTCGTAAATTCAGGAGTTGGCCAACCGGCACTTGCGAACTGCTTCTGCTTCGGGCACCGTGCGGCAAAAAAGACTGAAGAATATGGCGTCGGCTGTGATTTATATACCCCTGTCGCACTGACGTCAGGGAAGAAGGCGACAACAACCGACGCCGGACCAAGACTTTGGAATTCGGCCGACCGAGGACCCGCCTGACGGCAGAGAACCCATATGTGATTACTGCAGCTGTATGCACGATGAACATCACTGGAGAATATGAAGGTCTCTCCAAACACCATTATATTGGGTGACTTCAACTACCCAAACATAGACTGGGAGCACTACTCAAGCCCCAACACCCTCGCTCAACGGTTCCTAGAATTTATAAACTCAAATGCTATGGAACAACTGGTCACCACTCCCACAAAAGGGGAAAACATATTGGACCTGATCATCACCAACATGGGGACTCTATGTTCCATACCAGAGGTATACCCCTCATTGTTAAGATCTGACCATAAATTAATCTCACTGGACATCCATATCCCATCCCCACCCCCAGCCAAGGAAACCACGGTGAAGAACTTCTCAAAAGCAAACTTCGCACTTCTCAAAACCGAGGTGGAATCCTTCAAAGCCCCTGGGCCAGTGGAAAATATGGCCCAAAAGGCAGAATCCTTTACAAATGTTTTCTATGGACACCTACAGGAATGCATGGATCGTGCTATCCCAAATAAAACCAAGACTCATTTCTCCAAAGGCAGGAGACCTGTCTGGTGGACCCCAGCCATAAATAAGCTATACAACTGAAGCAGGAAGCTACTACATGATAGAGCAAAATCCCAAAAAGGGAAGGCATCTCTGATCAGTACTAGCAAGAAACTACGATACCTCATAAAATCATCTAACGCCAGCTTTGAAAGAAAAATTGCACAAGATGCTAAAGATAATCACAAGGCCTTCTTTAGTTATGTCAGGAACCTGGGTGGCAACTCCCAGATATTCTCTGAGTTAGTTCAAAATGACAAAAAATACACTGAACCCACAGACATTGCCAACATCCTGGCAGACAGGTTCAGTGCAAGCATCTCCCCCCCTTCCCCCTTAAAAGAGCAAATGTCTATCACAACAGAGTGTAGCCTCCCTGACATCAGAGATGCACAGGTGAGAGCTGCCCTCTCCAAAGCAAAAAACACAGCATCAATGGGACCGGACGGTGTCCCGGGCTGCGTCTTACACGAACTCCAAGAAGAAGTGAACCCTCACATAAAGTCACTGTTCAATCTCAGCCTTACTACAGGATATGTACCCAAGGAATGGCGTACAGCAACAGTGGTCCCACTCCACAAAGGTGGTGCCACAACGGACCCCGGAAACTATCGCCCTATAAGCCTGACTAGCCTGGTCTGCAAAGCTATGGAGCGTATCATCATGAAACTCATAAACAAAGACATTGGGAACCTCCAACACTGGATCCTACCCAATTCGGCTTTGTTAAGGGCAGATCTTGCCTCTTGAACCTGGTCAGCTTCTTTGAAACAGTCACCAAGGCCATAGATGAAGGGAAGGTAGTCCACACAGCCTACCTGGATCTCGCAAAAGCCTTCGACACAATACCCCACTCGGGCATCATAAATAATCTCACCAGCTTAAATATCAACCCCTATGTCATAAGATGGGTTGCAAACTGGCTCATGGATAGAACCCACATGGTCAGAATTGCAGGTGCCATGTCAGACTCTAAACCAGTTACAAGTGGCGTCCCACAAGGCTCAGTCCTGGGGCCTCTCTTGTTCGGTATATATTTCTCTGAGGTACAGGCTAACATGGGAGGACTATGGCTGACCAAGTTCGCAGATGACTGCAAACTGGGTGCCATAATTGACTCGCCGACTGACACAAGCATCCTCCAAAAGGGTCTCACAGAGACGGATAACTGGTGCCAGAGCCATGGCCTAAAGCTAAATGCCAAAAAGTGCATAGTCATCCCCTTTGGAAAAACAAAGTGCCCACAAATTACCACATAGGTGGTAATCCATTGGCTGGAAGAAGTAATTAGGGATTTGGGGACCCAAGTAGATAGCAATCTCTCCTTTGACAATCACATTGCCAAAGTGGTTAGAAAGACCTTCTATATAGCCCACCTTATCACAAAAGGGTTCACATCTAGATCAAGACAGGTCATTGTGCCCCTCTACTCATCACTCATCAGGCCCATAATTGAATACAATGCCCCATTTGGGAAGTACCTTACCCGACACCTGCAGCAACTGGAAAGACCCCAAAATTACCTCACCAAGAGGATCAAGGGACTCAAACAGATGCCCTACGCAGTTAGGCTAAAGAAACTCCAGCTCTACTCAGTTGCTTACCACCTGCTCAGAGGCGATCCGTGCCTGAAGTATAAAGCCATGGCCAACCCAGAATTAATGGACATGCTCCACCTCAGAAAATCCAAATCCCTTAGAGCTACACGCTCCAGTGACTTAAACCTCAGCACAGAAATAAATAGGACATGCTGGAGGGACAGATTCATATCCCAGAGGCTCCCCTCACTCTGGAACAAAATCCCAATCCATGTTAGGCAGAGTCTTTCAATGACCCTCTTCAAGAGAAATCTTGACGAGTGGATGGGAGATCGTAGGTTTACCCCTGGGATCTCTTCTGTGTCCCTACTAGACAGAGGCACAGTAAACTAACCTCAAAAGGGCTATCTTCTGTGACCTACTATACAGAGGCAAAGTCAACTAATCTAAAAGCCTGGCGAAAGCCAAACACACTCTGGCTAGGCTTATAAATGCCCTAGGGCAGACAGCCTAGTATCAACCTATGAACCTATGAACAGCTGTATGGCAGCAAGTGAGAGAAATCAGAAGAAGCTGAGAATTATGACAGAAGGGAAATAGTGGAAAAGGTTAACTGCTTCAAATATCTGGGAGAGGTGTTTGAGAAAAAGGGAAGTCTGGATGAGGAGGTCAAAGCTAGAATCAGATGGGTTGCAGCCAACTCAAAGAGTGTAGGGGTAGTGTATGCCGGAAGATGCCAAATAAGCTGAAGTGTAAGGTGTACAAAACAATAGTGCAACCAGTACTACTGTATGGTACAGAAACCTGGGCAGTAAAGGCAGAGCAGTTGATGAAGCTAGATGAAGTGTCTGAGACAGGTGGTAGGATGCCCACTGTTGGATAGACAAAGGAATTAGGACATAAGAACAGAAGCCAAAGTAGCTCGAATTGCAGAAAAGGTCATACAGAACAGATTATGGTGGTTTGGGCACGTGCAGAAAAGCAGAAGACAATCTGGTGAGGAAGATCTGGGAAAGTCAAGAAGAATGCCAAAAGGAAACAAGGGCATCCACTAAAGAGGTGGATGGATTGTACGAGGGAAGACTTGCAATACTCAGGCACGAGTGTCGAAGAAGGTAGGAGAGTGACACCGAATAGAGAGGGATAGCGACAGCTGACATGACACTCCGACTGAGAAACAAGGGGGGGGGGGTTGATAATGATATTGCTATTTCAAACAGGAAATAAAACCAGCAGTAAAAGTGGCAATGCATTTACTGGATTACACCTATTTAGTATATGAAACAGACAATTTTTGCTCAAAAACAAGCTTTATCAGTGTTACAAAATAAAATAAGATATTGCCTTGAATTAAATAGTCTCAAGTCATATCACATGATCATTCTCTACCAATCAAACCATCTCATATAACAGCAAATATAATAACCATTTTTAAGTTAACGTGTGTGTGTGTGTGTGTGTTTGTAAATAAGTAATGCATTATGTGCAGTCCAGCCACCAAAGAACTGTCAATATTTGAGGGGGGGGGCTTGACAACACAACAGCTGGAGTTTTCCCAAAGTCGTACAAGCTTTGGTTGATAACATCAAAGTGTCAGTGTTGGCTGAGAGGGGTACCCAACACAAAACGATGGAGTCTTCCTCATTGGAAGTCAGAAAACCACCACCAGTTTGTAATCAAGAATATGAATCAGTGGGGAGATGATGCACGAAATGCAATATTCAGTAACAATGTACATCTCAACAACTCAGAAAACTATAGGTGCCCTATCTGGGATAACGGCAGCTCAGTAAGTTCTATCTTCAATGCATAGCCATAAATTTAGTATGCTTATGGCCTGGTTAAGTATGTCATCAAGGTAGTAGTATGCATGAGACCCATATGAATGCAGAAGGAGCTCTAGGTTTGTAACATTTATTTATTTATTTAACATCTGTTAATCGGGAAAGTCCAACTTGGAACAAAGCCAATTTTCAGCGGAGGCCCAGGGAGAAACACTCCAGATGCATGTCTTTGTAACATAGATATTTTTCTTTTTTTTCTTTTTCCCTTTATTTGAGTGACAGGAGGAGTTTGGTTGCTGAAAAATATCAAGAATACCAAAGACATAGTATATCAGGAGTGCAAGAAAAAAAATACTCATAAAAATTATTTACCACTGCCATCAAATGACCCCGTGTAGGTGGTCGTCGAGGATGCTGAATTTTGGCTCTGTCTCTTGTTAGATGAGCGAGGTAACTGTCCTCCTCAACGATGACCTGTGGATAAAATTGCAATGCATTCATAATAAAATACAAAACGAAGTGAAAGTTAAAAGCACAGAACATATTTTCTATAATTATTAAAATTAACAGATAAAAAACAATTGCTTTTGCAGCAGGATTGTTGCCATTCTTTCCTTCTCTGGTAACTGTAAAGGTTCCACTTGTTCAGAGACTGAAATAACTTTTTTTACTTGCTTTGCTGAACCTGTATTTGAACAGAATCCTAGAAAGGAGGCCTAAGAAGAAAAGTATCCTTAAGAAAACTTGTACACACCCACAGGGAAGCCAAAGTTTCCATGTCTTTACTAAAGTTATAGATGATAGAAATATGCGTTTTTATTGCGGAATAACAAAGTTCTAAAACAAACCAGTGAGAAATATTCTCAAGGCGTAGTGCAGGTTCATTTATAAACAACAGTGAGGTATAGCCCTTACTCCAAAGGGAGACGTTTTTTCTACTTGCCCATGCACGTTTTCCGAGTATAGGGTTTCTGAACAGTCATGAAGACCTGGCACACTTTGTCTGAATACACCTGTCCTACAGCCACTATTAGAATCAACCTATCTAGATTAGCCAATGCAGATCCCAGCCTGATGCGTGAAACAATACATTTTTGGACACTAGTAGAAGAATATGTGGGCAAAGCAACTTCTGGATTAGATCCGGAATTTAAGGCTGCCTAGTCCAAAAGGGATGGATCACTATTACTGTTAGTTTCTCCCTGGTCATTCTGTAAATGAACCTGTTGTTAACTGCACAAACAAAACTTTCAATGTGCCCTGAATAAAGCCACCCTTGAACTGGAAAAGTTGTTGATTGGGAATACTAACTGACTAACCACACTTTCGTAACAAGGAGTTGCGCAATCTTTGACTGAGATACCATTCATTATGGTCTATGAAGGCCTGACTGACCTTCTCCACCAAAAAGCTCAGTTCCTTCAGGAAAAGAGTCACCATTAGAACAATGATAAGTCTCATACTAATGCACTGGGTTCCCCAATGAAATGCTGGCACACGAAAAGCTGAGTGCTGACACACAGAAAAAAAAAACACTGAAACTGCAGGAAAAGAGTGAATCTCGAACATCTCTCTACTACTTTAAACTTCTTTTTAGAAGGGAGGGAAGCCCCTCTTCTCACCCTGATGAGTGGCCAAGCCCCCACAACCCTGAACTTATAAATACTAACTCTAAGATCGCCATACCTTGGAGAAAAGGGAATGTTCCAGGAAATGGCGAGCTACACTTAGTATATGTAAGTCTGTTTTTTCAGCAATTCGCCATGTTTTGGGACTCGCTCTTGCAGTTCTAGACAGTCCAAATGTTTGCTTTACAACTGTTATGGTTTCTTGCTCAGTTGGTAATAAACCATTCATAGGTTCATAGGTTCATACTAGGCTATCTGCCCGAGGGCATTTACAAGCCTAGCCCATAGTTTTGTGGCTTACGCCACCCCTTTAGTATGGGGAACTATACCCATTATTTTGCTGTGCCTCTGTTGAGCAGTGACACTGAGGTAATTCCTGGGGTATATCTGCGATCTCCCATCCATTGGTCAAGATTTCTCTTGAACAAGGCCAGCGAGGTGCTCTGCCTCACATATACCGGGATTTTATTCCACAGCATAGGGAGTCTTTGGGTGATGAATCTATCCCTCCCTTGACTGTTTACATACCACACTAAGAACAGGTGGCCCAATAAGATGACAGCTCAGCAGCTGGATGTAAAGAGACAGTGAAATAATACCAACATAATTTCCAAGATATTTACATGCGATTTGGACTCACTGTGAAACTGGAGATACCGGACCAAATGACTCTGAACGTGAGGTCTCCAGCCGCATAGATCAGCATCAGTTCTGAACTACATTACTGACTAGATCTCTACAACTGTCTGCCTGACTAGAAGATGAAAGTGATCTAGCCAGAAAAGGAATGGACTTGCAGCAGGCCATAGACAGTATGAAAACTACAGGCAGGTCCAAGGAGCAGAGTTATAGTGAATTTTAACATTCCTGTATAACATCCTTGTATAAGCATGTATAAAGGACCCATGGGAATAGTGGCTACCATACACTCCAGGAGCTGCCCAAATAGTAACTATTGTAATTGTATGGACAGAGTGGATTGGATTGTTACAAAAATGCCCCTGAATCTGGCCAAGGCAGAAAGGCTTTCATATGGTCTTAGTGTCCAAATGCCATCCCAGGAAAAAAAGTATCAACTGTCCCAAAGGGGGCTGCAGCTCAGTCTGACTGTCAGCTATCCATAACTTCTGGAATACACGAAGAGCTTGATCCCTGGCCTTGGAACAATAAGGGTGACAGGAAATCAAATGCCTAGACATATAAACATCTGAGAAGACAGTTCACAGGCATCTAGTGTCCACTCCGTACTTCTGGTGAATACCCTGTGTGCTTCTTACAAAACAAAGAGAATCCAAAATTGCTTCTAGGTAGCCTCTACTCAAAAGCACAATACATTTTGAACTTTCTTTCTCATTCAAAAATATTGGAGGAATACATTGTCAAGAATATTATGATCATGCAGAACTTAACAAGAATGAAATGACCGAAACAGTTACAATCCAAGGTGTACCTTAACCTCCCTAAATTCTTTTCAATTGAAAAGAACATAGGAAAACAGCATATTCCCACATATAACCTGAGATGATCTGGACCACTGTTTTTTTTTTTACACGTTTTACACGTCCTGGTGGCATGTAGCCACAAGAGTGGGGGGTGATGGTAGACGTGGAGGAGGATGATAAAGGAGGAAGGGTTGGGGTAGGAAAGAAGATAAAGACACAGCTTTTGGCGACTACTTCCATTACTCATTCCTCATTGGTAAAAGCTTGCCCTACCTCTGAATGTCTAGAGATTCTCCTCCCGTTCTCCTAGCATAGGAAGTTTTGGGGAAGGGAATCAGGAGAGCCCTGGCAGGGGCTTCTATCCTTCCTAAGAACCATTATGACTATAGCCCTGGCATGACAACATCTACTGTGAGCTGTTTGTTGATGCTGGGTCTGTTTCTATGGTAGCTTAGTATGAGGACTATGTTGGCTAAAGTGAGACCTTGAAAAGATCCTCTAGAGAGAGTAAAAATAAAGCTTTGTAGTACTAAGGGACTAGTTGTTCTGTTGCATGGCCTTCACCCAGTCATCAGTCTCCAACCCAAATAGCAGCCAATCCAGAAAGAGTTCATGTCCTAATCAAAAGTTGTGAAATACAATGAGAAGATCAGATTCATGGCAAAGAGGGATTGAGCACTGACGATGACCCAGATAACATGTGCTCACCTAGTGATTATGGTGCTGAAGCAGCCAATGGGAGGTGAGAGGACAGCTCTCAACCTCTTAGCACAATAGATCTGGACAAAGCCAAAAATAATGGGGACAAAGCCCCAAAAGTAGGGACAAATTTTAAATATTGCTCTTATAAACTTAGAAAGTTGGTAGAATAACAAAGTCTTGTGCTACCATGCATTTTCTGAAGGATAAGAAATCTGAAACTCAAATGCTTGTCATTACTTAGTGAATTCATTTATCACTGATTTGCCACAAACATCCAGAAAACCACAAATTTTATGAGGTACAGACCAAAACTATGATGCAAAAAAAGTACAGTTTTGTACCTACCATAAATGTAGATGTCCGATAGGCATGCATCTGCAGTCCTAACATATGGGTTGTCCTGCCTCAGGCAGCCCTTCGGTCGGCCGGATTCCAAAGTCTGGGTCTGGCCTTGGCTGATGTCGCACTTCACCCGACGTCATAGCTGCTGTGTATTTGGTATAAAGGCATCAGCCGACGCCATTTTCCTCAGTGTTTCTTGCCCCAGATGCCAGGTGCCCTCTAGGAAGGCTAAATTTGGATAAATGCAAATAATTCCAAACAGTAGAGAGCAAACAATAAGAGAATATATATACATATATACAAACAAATACACCATAATAGATTCCCCCAGCTAGCTAAAGGAGGGGTAAATACCCTAGGAATACCACAGAGGGGAAGGAGGGTGGGTAATCCTGACTGCAGATGCATGCCTATAGGAAATCTACATTTATGGTAGGTACAAAACTGTACTATGTCCTTCAAGGATGCATCTGCAGTCCTAACATATGGGTAGAATACCATAGCCAAACTGGGGGAGGAGTCAATAAGCTAAAGATGGTGTAGTTAAGATCCCTTGCAAAACAGCAGTTGCAAAACCTGCTCGGGATCTGGAGTATAAGGGAAGATTATAATGCTTGGCAAATGTATGCACGGAGCTCCAAGTAGCAGCTTCTAAAATGTCTTTGGTAGCCACTCCTCGTAGGAAAGCTGTAGTGGTGGCTGTAGCTCTTGTGGAGTGAGGCCTGATATTTTCTGGAGTTGTCTTTCCATGAAAAGAGTAGCAAAATCTAATGCAATTTCCTATCCATTTTGAGATTGTCTGTTTTGAAATTGCTTTTCCTTGCATTCCTGTTGCATATGCTACCAGAAGCTGGTCAGTTTTCCTGTTGGTCTTAGTTCTGTCCAGATAGTAGCGTAATTGTCTGTGTACATCCAAGGTATGTAGTAGTCTTTCCCCCCTGTTCTGTGGGTTGGGAAAGAATATAGGTAAATGAATCGCTTGGTTCAATGATATTCTGGAGACCACTTTTGGCATAAAAGTAGGGTTAGTTCACACTCTATCCTGATGGAAGATAAGGAAGGGCTGTACTGCCATTAATGCCTGTAACTCAGATACCCTTCTTGCTGAAGTGATTGCAAGCAGGAAAGCAGTTTTCCAAGATAAGAACTGTAAGTCTGCTGTTGCTGCTGGTTCAAAAGGGGGAAGTGTTAACTTTTCCACCACAAAGTTGAGATCCCATGTAGGCAAAGGTGGTTTCCTTGGAGGCTTTACATTTTTGATTCCTCTCAGGAACTGCCTAAGTAGAGGATGAGAGAAGACTGGAGGATCCATGTTGTATTCTGCTGAAATTGCTGATGCATGAATCTTAATGGAGGAGTAGGACAGGCCATTGTGGAACAGTTCTGCTAAGTATTCCAGGATGTTTGCCAATGATACATTCTCCCCTTTTGCTGCACTCCAAATGAGGTATCTTTTCCATTTGGCTGAGTAAGTCCTCCTTGTGGAGGGTCTGCAAGCCTCCAGGATAATGTCCTTAACCCTCTGAGATAAAACTGGGTTATTTTGTTTTATGCAATATTCCAAGCAGCTAGCTGTAGTGTTTTCAGGTTTGGATGTATGATCTTGTAGTTGTTCTGTGTTAGAAGTAAAGGACATAGAGGTAGAGGCCATGCATGTGTCCGAGACATGCTCCTCAGTAGCGGGTACCAATGTTGCCTCGGCCAGTCTGGAGCTATCAGGATTATCCTTGGCTGATCCTCTTTGATCTTCAGTAGGACTTTGTACATCAAAGGAAGAGGTGGGAATGCATATGCTATCAGGTTTTTCCAGCTGAAGGAAAGGGAGTCCACCCTCCAAGCAAGTGGGTGGTATGCTCTTGTGCAGAATTTCTTCAATTGGTGGTTGTGTGGGGAGGCGAACAGGTCTATCTCTGGTAGTCCCCATTTCTTTGTTATGGTTTTGAAGATATCTGGATGTAGCATCCATTCGTGAGCATCCGTGGTAGTTCTGCTTAAGGTGTCTGCTAGTGAATTTTCTTTTCCTGGTACAAATCTGGCCTGGAGTTGAATGTTGAAGTTCAGGGCCACATTCCACAGATCCATTGCCATCTGGCATAGAGGATATGAGTGTGTACCTCCCTGTTTGTTGATGTACCACATGACTGTGGTGTTGTCCGTCCTTATCAGCAGGTGACCTTGTTGAAGGAATGGTCTGAATGCCTGGATTGCATGTTTCACTGCCAGCATCTCCTTTTGATTTATGTGTAGATTCAGCTGGTCTTGTGTCCATAGG
The DNA here is from genome assembly GCF_019279795.1 of Protopterus annectens. Taxonomy (NCBI): domain Eukaryota; kingdom Metazoa; phylum Chordata; order Ceratodontiformes; family Protopteridae; genus Protopterus; species Protopterus annectens. Next base: position 1,827,690,909 of record NC_056737.1, read on the forward strand.
CCTTGTATACACTTGTCCCCATGTGCGCCCCAGCCTAGGTCTGAGGCGTCCGTGGTGATGGTCTGGCTTGGCTGAGGTTTGTGGAAGGGCAATCCTCGGTTCAGCTGACAGGCCTGAGCCCACCACAGGAATTCTTGCTTCAGGCATGGAATTATTGGAATCTGGGCTTCTAGACTGTGCTTGTGTTGAGACCATACATTCCTTAGGTACCACTGCAACTTTCTCATATGCAGTCTGGCATGCGGAATCAATATTATGCAGGATGCCATGTAACCCAGGGCTTGCAGGACTTTCCTTGCAGTAACCTGAGTCTGTGTTGTTAATGTCATGAAATAGAGTGGTAGTTGCTTTTGTTTTTCTTCTGTGAGAAAGGCCATCTGAGTTGATGTGTCCAGTTCTGCACCCAAGAATGTTATCCTTTGGGATGGTTCCAGTCTTGACTTTTGCATGTTGACTGTGTATCCCAAGGCTTGCAGCAGTTGTATAACCTTTTCTAAATCTTTTGTTAACTTTGTCTTGTTGTCCGCTTGTATTAGGCAGTCATCCAGGTATGGGTAAATTTGAATTCCCTGAAGCCTGCAATGAGCAATTACTGATGCCAGGCATTTCGTGAATACTCTGGGCACAATAGATAAGCCAAAGGGCAATGCTGAGAATTGATAATGCTCTGATCCTGCAAGAAATCTGAGGTGTCTTCTGCAATCTGGTCATATAGGGACGTGCAGGTATGCCTCCTTGAGATCTAGAGTCACCAGCCAAGACTCCTTGCCTAGCATGGGAAGAAGTTGCTGTAGGGTCAGCATTTTGAATTTTGGAACAATGAGGTATGTGTTCAGAGCGGACAGGTCGAGAATAGGCCTCCATTGATTTTCTTTTCTTGGTACAAGGAAAAGTCTGGAGTAAAATCCTTGTCCTTGTTCCATAGGCGGTACCTTTTCTATAGCTCTCATCCTTAGTAGGTTGTTGATTTGTCTTAGAGCGTTTGTTTTTTGGCTTGGTGATAGGTTTGGCATTCCTCTCTTTTTTGGTAGAGTGTGGAAGTGAAACCTGTAGCCTTTGTCTATTGTTTGTAAAGTCCATTTGTCTCCTGTAATGTAATGCCAGTTTACGGAGAATAAGGCTAGTTTTCTGCCCAAGGGTGCTTCCAGTTGTTCCCTGGTAGGCGGAATCAGAGCCAAGTCATTGTGTCTGTCCTGTGGAAGTGGTTGTAGCTGAATCTGTGGCAGTACTTCTCTGGTTGTTAGGCTGCCACTGACGTCCCCTGTAGGCACCCCTGGAATGACCTCTGCCTCTTGGGCGTCTATTTCTGCCTCTTTGTGCTCTGGAGGTGTCTGGAAAGGACCAATTCTTCGAAGGCCAATTTCTGCTAAACCTCGGAGGTTGGACCTGTAAGAAATCCTTGACTGTTTGGGCAGATTTTGATTTTTCTTCCACCTTCTTTAGAACCTGCTGTGCAGGGGAGCCAAACAAACTTTGTTTCTCCATAGGAGCATCTAGAAGCTTTGACTTAACATGGTCTGGTAAGGATTGTTCTTTTAACCAGGCATGCCTTCTAATCACTGTTCCAGTCATAGCTGATCTAAAGGAAGCCTCCAGTGCATCATAGCCACATTTTAAGAAATGGTTACTGACCTGCTGTGAGTTATGTACCAAATCCTGAAGGGACTTATGGTCTATAGGTTCAGGAGAGGACAGTTTTTTATTTAGCTGGTCTAACAAAAATTCCTGGTACTGAATCATGTGAAATTGACAGTTTAAGGCCCTGACCGAAAGAGTAGCAGAAGTATAAACCTTTTTACCCCATCTCTCTAATGCTCTAGATTCCCTTTCAGAGGGGAGAGGGTTTTTGGCAGAGGCAGCTACTACAGCTTTGGGGCCCTGTGAAATGGTTTCAGGATCTGCAACAGGAGCCTTATACAAATGGTAGTGTGTGTCCGGGACCCTGTAATATCTGTCAGGCTTGGCAGGGGCCGGAGGAAGAGAATCAGGGGCAGTACAGGCATCATTATATGCATCATCTACAACTGTTAGTACTGGGGGAATGGCTAAAGGCCTATGCTGTGGTAAATGTAAAAAGGTCCTTAGCCTTTTCCTTGAATCTGAAAAATCCTGGCCCTGCCATTGAAAATGTTCCCTCATAGCATGCAAGGTTTCCCCAAAGGAAAATTCTTCAGGAGGAGAAGCAGAAGGAATGGATTTTTCTGCATCAGAATCCTCATAGGGAGAATATGGACCTTCCTGACGGTCTGAAATATCGGAATCATCCGAGGAGTAGTCTGAAGAAACAGGTTCCGGGGGTTCAGTTCTAGGCCTCTTATCTGGAGGGGGTTGAGAGGCCCTGTCTGGGTGAGGTTGGGATCTCCTAATCAAAGAAATGAGATCCTCAGCCAGGCTGAGCATTTGGGAACTAGAGGTAGGCCTGTGTGAGGGGGTTTTAGCAGGTAAGGCCTTAGAAGATTTAGCTGCTTTAGCCCTGGAAAAAGCCTTGATAGACATTGAAGCAGGGGGTCTAGCAGCTCCACGTGCAGGGGTAGTTATGTCTAAAGGAATAGTATCTGATAAATCCTGGTTGCCTGCTTCAGCAGGGGTAATTTCAGTAGCAGATTCAGCCATGCTCTGTGAGGCCTCGGCTATTGGAGGCATGCTTTCGGCCGAAGGAGGAACCGAGGACTCGGTTTCAGCCGAAACCGAGGCACTCGCGGTTGGCCTAACCGTGGTTTCAGCCGAAACCGCGGACCGCGAGTGCCGGTCCTTTTCCTTACGCTTTTTCGCTAATTGTGTAGTCGGAGTCTCCGACGGCATTTTGTATGCAAAAGCGGGACCAAAAAACTCCTCAGCAAACTCCGACTGACGTCTAAGCGTCCGTCGGATGAAGGAAGCACAGGCTAGACAAGCTGATACGTCGTGGTCTGGGCCTAAACAAGGAAGGCAGTAAGAGTGGAAATCCTTATGAGGTATTTGTTTCCCACAAGTTAAACAATTATTTACTTTGTCTGACATCGGCTGAGGCAAGAAAGAGTCCCCAACGGGGTACTTAGCTTTTTAGAAGTCTTCGGTAGTAGAAATCTCTGGATTTGACCGACCGGCACTTGCGAACAGCTTCTGCTTCGGGCACCACGCGGCAAGAAAGACTGGGGAAAATGGCGTCGGCTGATGCCTTTATACCCAATACACAGCAGCTATGACGTCGGGTGAAGTGCGACATCAGCCGAGGCCAGACCCAGACTTTGGAATCCGGCCGACCGAAGGGCTGCCTGAGGCAGGACAACCCATATGTTAGGACTGCAGATGCATCCTTGAAGGACATCTGGACATTCTATGAAAATCTGGACAGTTGAGAGGTATGGATGGGAGAGCAAATGATAAGCCTGTTTAAATGTCTTGGCAGGGAGGGTATGGGATCATGTGACTGAAATGTGGTTTACATCACGAACCCTAAAGGAGACCCTAAACTGGATGACAGCGACATTAGTTTGCAATAGGGTGAGAAGGGCAGCTGAGCAGTATGCCACGTCTTCACACTCACTCTATTCACTGTCCAGCACTGTCCAGCATGTAACAGAAGACAAGGTGTAGTAAGCGAAATTCCTGTGAGCAGTGCTAATAACATTGGGTACAGTGCCTCTGTCATGTCTGCCTCCCACACCACTTTAAAAAATGACCTGCCCCACCTGAAGGAGGAGGATGGTAACCCCAAAGCTTGGAGGAGGTAAATCATAAATACAGGCAATCTAGAAATTGAGAAGGGGGCATCATCCATCAGAAGATGCTCTGCATACCATGGGAGCAACTTATTCTGAAAGTTTATTCACATATTCCCGAATGACTATGCCAGACTTTCTGCTTTGTATTCCACACAGACCATAAGGGCAGCTTACAGAAGAGATAGTCATATAAGGTGCTGCTTTCCCTATATCCAGTCATGGCCTCTACATTCTCAGAGCTTTTCTCTGATAAGTCTATGAAAGTACAGTGTTTGACTTTCATATGTCCATACTCTCAGAGAAAGCATAGAGGGGCTAATTACCTGCTTACCAAAGTAGCGCATTAGCATAGCCTTCCTGTCCAGACTATGAAGCCAGTGAAGATGGGAGCAGGGTTTACACCTTAGTTCTTTTCCTGTCTGATGAAGATGGCAATTTCCAACCCATACAGCAAATTCTTTCTGTGGAGGAAAATAACTCCTGCCTACATTTTGGGAGGGAAAGGGTAACCACTATCCATCTAGATTGTTTAGGTAATTTTAGAAAGTCAGTATCTCTGAAAATGTCAACCACTAGGAGATGACAGAGGAGATCCGGTCTTTATCTGACTGCTGAAAACACCATTTGGGGTGATATCTGACACTAGCCGTGCTCTTTTTTTCTGTCAAACTCTGGAGGATTTGAAATGACTCTGGGTCCTCAGGGTAGGACAAGAGAAGGTTCTCTAGTTGTAGAGAGCGTCTGTTGATAGATTTTTTTACAGGCTAAATTCCATATCTTCTAATAGAGACTACATCTAGCTCTGTGGCATAGAAGGCTGGAGTCATGGCCCAGGGGACCAGGGTTCAGTTAGTGGCCCAAGTACAAGGAACAAAGGTGTTAGAGAGGAACGAAGGGGCAAAGCTCATTCATCTGTCACCTCTCATAGGAGGAATGCATCCTCAGGGGTACACGCACGTGCATAATCATTCCAGGTGGAAACCTGAGAGGATGGCCCTCCATGTCTTATAGTAGATGGTAGGGTTGATTGCTAGGAATGCCAACACAGTGCTGGCAGTGCCTGTCCAGAGTGGTGAATTCACTGCATGACCACCTCAAGTTGCTTATCTATGCATGCATAGGCAAGAAGTACAAAAAAGTAGAAAAAAATGAAAACAACTAAGATGGCTCCCTGAATAATGTCTCCATCAGCCTTCTAATGTCCTGGTGATGGGAATGAATGAGCCAACTGCAGTGACAGGGATTGATGATAGGCAGCAGTAGGGGAAAAAATGAAAAAACATGAAACATTTGTAAGGGAGACTTGATTTAATTTTTCTTTCATTCTCAGTTTATAAAAGCAAGAAAGAGGAGGAGTACAAGCCACTGTTATGTGGGACAACATTAGGCTGTAACAGTCAAGCTGGATATGCCAACCCCGAGGTTTCCAACACCAGCGAGCTACCAGTGTTGCAGACAAGCTGTAATTTCCTACAGCAGAGGAAGCTTGAGCAGACAGCTACAGGATGGATTAAGGTGCACGTTTGGACAGCCCCGTGTACTGCATGGGGACCAGTGAATGGAAAGTAGTGCTTGGTAACCAATGAATGGAAAGTACTGTTAGTGACCAATAAAAGGAAGGTACTGCTAGAAATGAATGAATGGAATTTACTGCTAAGGACCAATAAATGGAAGGTACTGCTAGGGACCAATGAATGGAAGGTACTGATAGGAATGAATGAATAAATGAATGAATGAATGAATGAATGAATGAATGGAAAGGTGATTTAAAGCAAACATGAGTCCCCTAATACTCAAGTCTGATCTGGCTTGATGTTAGTCTGGAGGCCACTCCAGCTTGGAAGAGTAAAGTAGAAGTTATTACAAATATGTTCTCAAAAGTAGTCATGGGACTAGGAAGTTCTACTGTTAAAAATAGAGGAGGAGGATATGGGACAGATGCTAGTTTAGGGTACACATCTGAAAACTGAGCATGCACTAGATGAGAGGCCATGCTCTTACACGACTAATCAGAAAATTTAATTTCTTTTTTCCTGATTATTAATGCTGCTTCTTGTTTCTCTCCCTTTCTCAGTGTATCAGTCACCATTTCTACTCCCACCTCTGTATATTTATAATCTTGCAGTAAGGGAGACTGTGAGACAGAGCAGATAAAGACCAAATAAACCAATATCTGCCTTTCTGCAAAAAAAGGCTGCTATCTCAGCACTTTTAGCCAGTTTCACTGAATCCCCTGAAAATAAGGCAACAGGTATCTACAAGGTGGTTGCATGCAACCAGTATCCTACATTTCTGGGGGGGGGGGACTCACCTGGTTTAGAAACCAGGATATTGGTGCCAACACTACTGTGAAGTGGACCTAATAGAAAAATAAGAAAATGATTAAAATAATGGCAATTGCTCAAGCCCTGCGAGCTTAAAAGAGGACAGAAAATACCAAATTATCAATTATAGTGAAAGGTAGTGTCAGCTATGCCAGAGAGAGAGAGTAGGGCAGAGCATGTGTAACATATGCCAGTATAGCTAGCTGGAGTTTTGTAAATGACTATATGTCATTTGACTGTCACACTGATTTGTAGAGATGCTTGTGCTGAAAAATGTATTTGTAAAGCTGTTTGTGTTAAAAATGTACCAACAGTGTGTCCTGTTGGACAGAAAAAATATATATGTATGTCAGACTGTACTATTGTAACTTATTAAATGTATATTATTATAACAGAGGATACTGGAAGAGAACAGGTTAAGTGCAGTCCCAGCTAATTTTAGAAAAATATCCTGAAATTAAATTACCTGGTTAAGACCATAAAGATTGTATCTTACCGTTCTGATTGCAGCCAGAAACAAAATGTCTGTGAAAACAAGGACTAAGAATCCTGCTGTGCTGTCCTTAGCAGTGAACTAATTGCTACCCTGGAAGTGTGGAAGTGTTGACATGGTTTTATGGCTTCCAGATGCTATAACATATCTTAGAAAGCTCTATCTGTGTATATGGTAACACATATGTGAGAGATTCTGGTTCAGTTTCTAGTAAAGGAGGAGGGGTAGTATGGGAACCAGAAGTCAGATGACCACATGTATGTGATGTCATTCTGTAATCCAGCAAATTATGTTTTAATACTATATGAGATGGAAGTCTAAGGGCAGTCTGTTTTTGGAAACCTGCCATAGAATGATCACTCATCTACTTCATCTTGCCTTGCTTTAGTAAGTAACCAGGAAATAGTAATTCTTTAGATCAGTCAGGAAAATATAGAGAGATTAGTTAAGTACTGTTTTTCTGTAACTGTATGAATCTAATCATGTGTTATTTTAATATTTCCTGTGATTGAAACTCTGGTGTTTACTGTAAATAGATATTCAAAATGTTCATTTTCTTATATTATTTTTATTAAATATATTTAAACTTTTCATGTGGCTGGTCTTTTAGAGAATATTTTAACTTTTGAGAGTACTTATATTTATTTAGTGACAATGTGACCACTCCTGAATGCCTTGCTGCATTGGTCAAACACCATAATTTGTATTAATATTAATTTTACTCAAGTCTAATTGGGTATCCTTGTAAGAGCCTTACAATAGCTGGCTTTGGAGTGTCCTGGTGGCAGTATCTACCTTATAGTCTGCACAGAGGAGCCAGTCTTTCCCGTGTGTGTGTGTGTGTGTGTGTGTGTGTGTGTGTGTGTGTGTGTGTGTGTGTATGTGTGTGTGTGTGTGTGTGTGTGTGTGTGTGTGTGTGTGTGTGTGTGTGTGAAAATCAAATCTCAAAGAGTGTATGTGTTAGCTACCTGGAGCAGAGACACAGAACACTAGTTTCACAGAGAGGGTCCTGGAGGACTTGGCCTGGGACACTCAGCTGAGGACTCAACTCTATAGCTGTGCCAGTGGGGAGTCTTACTGGGGGCCAAGAGAAAGAGACAGAGAGAGAGAGGTTAACCCAGAACCTAGCTCCTCGCTAGCACTCTTCAAGAGAAACCTTGATGAGTGGATGGGAAACAGAAAGTTTACCCCGGGGATCATATCAGTGGCTCTGCTGGACAGAGGCACAGGGAACTAATCTAAGGGGGCGGTGAAAGCCAACACATTCTGGCTAGGCTTATAAATGCCTTCGGGCAGACAACCTAGTACCTACCTATGAACCTAGAATGAGTGTATTCCCTGTGTGCTCTTAAGGGAAACTGTGCTTAGTGCAGAGAACTGCATCTGGAAATACTGTGTGTACCTATCTTTGTTCCATGTGAACTTCTCTCACCGGTGTCAGTGATGAGGATTCAGGTGCCTTGATTACTAGCCAAGAGGAAGGGACATCACAGCCAACACTACTATGAAGTGGACCTAATAGAAAAATAAGAAAACGATTGAAATAATGACAATTGCTCAATGTCTGAGAGCTTAAAAGAGGACAGAAAATCCAAAATTAACAATTACAGTGATAGCCTTTTTGGAGTCATGTCAGGAAGTGGGTGCACCCCTATATCACGAGTGAGTATAGGCAGTCCCTACACTGTGATGCAAGGCCCACATCACCACTAGGGGTGGAGTTAGGCCATAGCAATAAAATGCTCTAATGGCTGCCAGAATGATGGTGCTGTGATCGGCTCTTGCCTCATGAGTTTGAATGGAGAGGGAACAGCTCTCACCCCATGAGAAACAAATCTGCCAACAGACTGAGGAGAAGCTCATGATCAGTGGGTAATGATGGTCCACAACATGTACAAATAAAATTAGCAATTATAACTGATAAACAAACTCAAGTGAACCACTAGAAGGAGGTCGACTGAATCTGAGATCTATCTTTGTATTTGGCAAGCTAGAAAGTACAGTTTTGTACCTACCATAAATGTAGATGTTCGAGTGCTCATACAGCTGCAGTCATAACAGATGGGTTATCCTGCCGTCAGGCAGGTCTTCGGTTGGCCGAATTCCAAAGTCTAGGTCCGGCGTCGGTTGTCGTCGCTTCTTCCCTGACGTCAGTGCGGCAGGGGTATAAAAGAGGCAGCCGACACCATATTCTTCAGTTTTTCTTGCCCCAGATGTCAGGTGCCCCCAGAAGGAAGGCAACATAATGTTATGCAAAGATGCAATGTTGATAAATCACAAACAGTAGTTGCAAGCAAATACACCATAAAAGAACACCCCAAAAAGTTTATATGAAAAGTGTTTGTCATAAGGCCTGTCCTAAGAGGGGATGGAGGGAGGGAAACCTGGACTGCAGCTGTATGAGCACTCGAACATCTACATTTATGGTAGGTACAAAACTGTACTATGTTCATCGTGCATACAGCTGCAGTCATAACAGATGGGTAGAATCTCAAAGCTAAGTAAAGGTGGTAGGCACTAAGTGGAACTAGGAGGGGCTAGGATGCCCTGCAGGACTGCTGTGGCAAAGCCCGCTCTAGATTTTGAGTATAGTGGGAGGTGATAGTGCTTGGAGAAAGTGTGCACTGAACTCCAGGTGGCTGCTTCCAAAATGTCCTTGGTAGGGACCCCCCTGAGGAAGGCTGCAGAGGTAGCTGTGGCTCTGGTGGAGTGGGATCTGATGCATGCAGGCACAGTTTTTCCATGAAATGAGTAACAAAAGCGTATGCAGTGGGCTATCCATTTTGAAATTGTCTGTTTGGAAATAGCCTTTCCCTGAGCACCTGCTGCATAGGACACAGTTGCTCAGATTTCCTGAATGGCTTTGTTCTGTCCAAATAGTAACAAAGTTGTCTGTGAATGTCCAAGGAATGTAGTAGTGTTTTCCCTTTGTTTTCTGGATTAGGATAAAAGGTAGGTAAGTGGATAGTCTGATTCAAAGCTACACTGGATACTACCTTTGGCATAAAGGTAAGGTTGGTTCGTAAGGAAACTCTGTCCTGATGGAAAATGATGAATGGTTGCACAGCCATGAGGGCCTGTAGCTTCGAAACCCTGCGTGCTGAGGTGATAGCCAGAAGAAAGGCTGTTTTCCATGACAAGTACTGTAACTCTGTTGAAGAAGCTGGCTCGAGGGGAGGAAGGGTCAGCTTTTCCAATACGAAGTTGAGGTCCCAAGCAGGGACTGGTGGTTTCCTTGGGGGTTTTATATTCTTTGCCCCTCTGAGGAACTGCCTTAAGAGAGGGTGAGAGAATAAAGGAGGATCTATGTTGTATTGTGCAGAAATAGCTGAAGCGTGGATCTTGATGGAGGAGAAGGAAAGCCCATTGTTTAACATTTCAGCTAGGTACAGTAAAATTTGAGGTATATTTATTACCCAAGGATTCTGTCCCTTTTCTTGATTACAGGCACAAAATCGTTTCCATTTGGCGGAGTAGGCCTTTCTAGTAGAGGGTCTTCTGGCCTCCAAGATGACATCCTGCACCTCCTTGGAGAGGAGAAACTGTTGAGAAATCAAGGACTTCTCCATGCAGCTAGATTTAGAGTTTTGAGATTGCTGTGAATGGTTTTGTAGTTGTGCTGGGACAACAGAAGAGGGACTAGAGGTAGGATCCATGGTGGGGAATGTGTCAGGCTCTTCAGGAGCGGGTACCAGTGTTGTCTTGGCCAGTCTGGAGCAATGAGAATCATTTTCGGCCTCTCTGCTCTGACTTTTAATAGAACGTTGGGCAGCAGAGGAAGAGGCGGGAAGGCATAGACTGTCAATGTTGCCCAATTGAAGGAAAGTGCGTCCACTTTCCAGGCCTGTGGATGATAGGTCCTTGAACAAAAATTTTTTCAACTGGCAATTTCTGTGGGTAGCAAAGAGATCTATGTCTGGCTGTCCCCATACCTGAGTTATCTTTGTGAAAACTTGAGGATGCAACTTCCATTCGTGTGGATCTCTCATATTTCTGCTTAGGTTGTCTGCCAGTGTGTTTTCCTTCCCTGGCAGGAATTGTGCCTGTAGTTGAATTTGCAATTCCAGTGCTGTGTTCCATAGGGTCATGGCTTGCCTGCACAGGGGGTATGAATGAGTTCCCCCCTGTCTGTTTATGTACCACATCACTGTGGTGTTGTCTGTCCTTATCAATAGCTGGCCTGGATGCAGTAGGTCTTTGAAGGTCATAACAGCCTTTTGCATGGCTAGCATTTCCTTTTGGTTGATGTGAAGGTGCTTCTCTTTTCAGGTCCATTTTCCCTGAATGCACTGATCTGTCATGTGTGCTCCCCAGGCGTAGTCTGAGGCGTCTGTTGTGATGATTTGAGTTGCTTGAGGTACACAGAAAGGAAGACCTGTGTTTCTTTGGCAAGCTTGAGTCCACCGCAAAAATTCCTTTTGAAGGCATGGAATGAGTGGCATAATTGCTTCCAAGCTGTGGCTGTGTTGAGATCATAAGTTTTTCAGGTACCATTGAAGTTTCCTCATATGCAGCTTTGCACATGGGATTAGTAGGATGCAAGATGCCATGAATCGGAGAGCCTGCAGGACTTTCCTTGCAGTTAGCCTGGTGTAAGTTGCCATTTTTCTGAAGTACTGAGACAGTTGCCCTTGCTTGTCTGGCGTGAGGTAGGCCATCTGGGTGGTTGTATCCAAGCTGGCACCCAGGAAAATTATTTGTTGAGAAGGTATTAGTTTTGATTTCTTCTTGTTGACTGTGTATCCCAGGAAGTTCAACAGTTTTATTACAAACGCCAGGTGCTGCAGTAGTATGTCCTTGCTGTCCGCTTGGATCAAGCAGTCGTCCAGATATGGGTAGATTTGTACCCTTGTAGTCTGCAGAAGGCGATTACTGATGCCAGGCATTTCGTAAACACTCTGGGCGCAGTAGATAAGCCAAAGGGCAATGCAGAGAATTGGTAATGGGTTGAACCTGCAAGAAATCTGAGGTATCTTCTGCAATCTTGTCTGATAGGGACATGCAGGTATGCTTCCTATGGTCCAATGTTACCAGCCAAGACTCCTTGCCCAGCATGGGAAGAAGCTGCTGTAATGTGAGCATCTTGAATTTTGGCACCTGTAGATATGTCTTTAGGATGGATAGGTCTAAGATAGGTCTCCAATCTTTGTCTTTCCTTGGTACCAGGAATAATCTGGAATAAAACCCTTGACCTTGTTCTTTTGCAGGTACCTCTTGAATTGCTTTCATGTCCATGAGAGATGAAACCTCTTTTTGTGCCTCTGCCCTTTGATTTTGTGGCAGGTTTGGTATGCCTCTCATTTTTGGAAGGGTGTGAAAGTGGAACCTGTAGCCTCTGTCTATAATGTCCAGAATCCATTTGTCTTTTGTAACAATATGCCAATTTTTTGAGAATAATGTCAGTTTTCCGCCCAAAGGTGCTGCCATTAAAGCTTTGCTTGGCAGGTGTAGGGGGAAGTCATTGTGTCTGTTTTCTAAAAGATTGTGATCTATCTTTTGCACCTCTTGGGGTTGGTGCTTGCCACTGTCTGGCTATGAAAGATCCTTGAGGTTGCCCTCTACCCCTTGGGCGCCTGTATCTGCCCCTTTGAGTTCTGTCCATGGCTGGAAAGGACCAATTTTTTGAAGGCCAGTTTCTGCTGAAACGTGGAGGCTGTACCTGCAAGAAATCTTTCACTGTTTGCATTGATTTCGCTTTTTCCTCCATTTTCTTTAGCACCTCCTCAGCTTTAACACCAAACAATACATCTTTTTGAAGAGGTGCATCTAATAATTTAGCTTTGACATGATCTGGTAAGGTTTGCTCTTTGAGCCAAGCATGCCTACGTATAACAGACCCCGTAACAGCAGCTCTACATGAGGCCTCTAAAATATCAAAACCACACTGCAAGGTATGTTTACCCACTTGCTCTGCACCATGCAACAAATCCTGCAACTCTTTTAAATCTGGTTGCTCAGGTTGTGTCATCTTGCTTTTCAGCTGAGATATCAAAAACTGTTGATACTTTAACATATGGAACTGACAGTTTAATGCCCTCATGGTTAAAGTGGCCGAGGTGTACACCTTTTTCCCCCACCTTTCTAAAGCTCTGGAATCTCTCTCTGAAGGTAATGGGTTTTTAGCAGTAGAGGCCTTAATTCCCTTGGGACCCTGTGAAATTGTTTCTGGGTCAGCAGTATGGCTTTTATATAGAAACTGGTGGGAGTCAGGAACCCGGTAATACCTGTCTGGTTTAACAGGAGCTGGAGGCAAAGAATCTGGATTAAGGCTGGCTTCTGTGTACACATCATCCAATATATCTAAAACAGGAGGGATAGCCAGAGGCCTATGCTGGGGGAGCAGAAGAAATTCCCTGAGCCTTTTCTTGGAGTCTGAGTAATCTTGGCCTTCCCAATGAAAGTGTTCCTTCAATGTATGCAGGGTTTCCCCAAAAGAGAAGTCCTCAGGGGGGGAGACCAAGGGAATAGACTCCTCTGCATCAGAGTCTTCGAACGGAGAATAGGCATAATCCTGGTCCTCAGATAGTTCTGAGGTAATAGAAGCTTGATCTGAGGAAGGGTAGTCTTCCTCTAATCTGGGCCTTTTGTCAGAGGGGGGTTGATAACCCCTGATAAGAGTAATCAAATCCTCAGCCATTTTAAGCATCTGTTTTTTTAGGCATGGTGCCTTGAGAGGGGGTCTGAGGAACCTGTTTTTTTGTTTTCATGGCTGCTTTAGATTTAGTGAAGGCTTTAATAGAGAAGGAGGAAGGCCTGAAGACCCCTTGAGAAATGGCAGGCCTGTCTAAATTCTGAGTTTCCCCGCCAGGGGTGGCGTCGGGATCTGTAGTAGGAATGGGGGCCGAGGAGCCTGCGACCTTGGGTACTGAAGACACTGGTAATGCATTGTCATCGGTAGTCCGGGGCTGCGTAGGCGCCTCGCTGAGTACCGGAGAACCAGTAGTTGGCCTAAGCGTGGTTTCAATAGGTGGTGCGGACCTGGTATGTCGGTCCTTATCTTTGCATTTTTTGCTCAAAACTGGAGTCGGAGTATCCGACGACATAATATAATTAAATTTTTTGCCGAAAAAGTGAAGGGCGAACTACGCCCCACGCTTAATAGTGTGTTTATTGAATCTAGCACAGAAACGGCAGGCCGAGACGTCGTGGTCTGGGCCTAAGCAAGGTATACAGAAAGAGTGGAAATCCTTATGCGGTATTTGCTTCCCACAAGAAATGCAATTATTAACTTTGTCTGACATCGGTCTGAGGCAAGAAAAGTTTCCCCAACGGGATACTTAGCTTTCAAGAAGACTTCGGCTGAAATACTTTCGTAAATCTCAGGAGCTGGCCGACCGGCACTTGTGAACTGCTTCTGCTTTGGGCACCGCGCGGCAAGAAAGACTGAAGAATATGGCGTTGGCTGCCTCTTTTATACCCCTGCCGCACTGACGTCAGGTAAGAAGCGACGACAACCGACGCCGGACCTAGACTTTGGAATTCGGCCGACCGAGGACCCGCCTGACGGCAGGATAACCCATCTGTTATGACTGCAGCTGTATGCACGATGAACATCAGGATGGCAGAACAACATATCGACTCACAATAAAGCAAAGAACAGTCTATGGAATGAAGCTAAATAAGTAGTGGAGGAGAGCTTAGAGAAGTGTTCCTAGTTAGTGTGAGTCACAGATGTCATTTGTCTGGAATTCTGAAGGATGGCAAACTTGTGGACTACTGGTGATCATCAGATAAACTTGCTGACATACATTCTGGTTGAAATATACACCTGTACAGTCTCAAACCTGATTTCAGGGATGATCAGAGCTGGTGAGACTGAATGCAAACTTGAGCAGATTTCACTGGCCACCATGCTGTGCACTCTGTATCCTGCCAACAATCTCCATAAGTTAGTATGGTGAGTGTACAAGTGTGAATTTTGTCTTTTGTGATTCCTATTTGTCCTGAAAACAGTGGCTCAAAGTAAGATAACAAAGGACTGCAGGTGGGGGTCAATAACCATATTTTACTAATTTCACAGTGATGAAAAGTCTGTTTAAGAGGGCATGTATTGCAAAAGGGAAATGTGTATTTTTTACAACAGGCAACAACTGCAGAGATGACTATAATATTTAGGGGTGCACAGGATTATGTGGTAACTTTGCACATCTGAGTGGTAATTTAGTGCATTTTTTTGACTAAGTCATTTGTCTACTACTTTTTCAGATGTTGAATTTCTGCGACTTTGCAATGCTTTGGTTGGTTGTTCACTTGGCATTCTTAATCATCTCGGATCTTGATAGATGTCTTTGGTTCCATTATGCTTTTCTGACTCATTTGAGCACAAATCACACACACACACACACACACACACACACACACACACACACACACACACACACACACACACACACACACACACACACACACACACACACCAAAGAAAACCTTGTAGTGCACAAGACAAATTTGGAGCTTATTTACTTACGTTTGTGGCAGTATGGACAAATGCATGAAAACATAAGCATTTTTTGCAGGGGGGGATTGTCATCCCTCAAAACAATCAGGTTGCTGCACCATGGAGAAGTGATTACTGACAATGCAAAGCCCGGCTTGCTGTTTCTCTGTGAGGCTGCTAGACTGGCTCACCTACTGATCAGACGCATACAACAATGGGAATCTCAATGATATGTGCTTCCAGCAACAGTAATAACTGCAACTCACAATGCAAGCCATTACACTCAAGTAACTGCGATGGAGCTTTAAAGATCTGAGCAACTGACTGTAAACTGATGACTTTTATCACTGAGTTTTTTATAACCATCTTCATGGGAATCAGCATTAATCCAGTTGGCGATTTCACTTACTCTATATTATTCCTTTGAGCTATATCTTCTAGGCCTACAATCATCTCTTATTTGGCCAGCAACAGTAATGTCAGTAGGGCTGGCCACTTGAAGGTTGTTGTGTTCCCCCTGATGACATTAACAAGTCTGACTTGTGCCACGGTAAAATCCTGTGTCGGTAAGTGTATGTTGGACATCTTTCACATTCAACAGCTTCAGGACAGCCACAATGTTTCTGTTGTCTGATTCACTATAGACATGCAGCAATAGCTTGACTTTGCATCGATTCAACTGTTGCAAACATTCCCTGGTCAAGTTGTGGAATGCAAACAGTTGTGTTAATAGGGGCAAGTCTACATCATAATATACAATCAGCAATACACAGTCTGTTACTACAACAGTACAAGTCCACAATGTCTGATAAACGTTTTCAAAGGCACTCCCAAGTTTTACAAATGTGTTTTCACAGCTTGAGTAGTGAAACCTAATCATAGTTCTTTGTAATACATGGAACCTTCTCTCTTCCATGTACAACCACTTACAGAAGAAAAGGAAAAAAAAGTGTATGAACATTTAGTGTTTACCAGCTTTCATTGCCTTTGAATGATTTAGTGTTGTCAAATGGACAACAGGCAGAAATAAAGTGTCCCTCTGAAGAATAAAATGCATTAAAAGCTGTTAGATACTTTGTTCTACAAGACTAAATATCAAACAGCTTTAAAGTTATTTTACATTCTGCCACTGTTCTTTGCTTGCTGGCACTGTCTGCTGTCAATCACCAGTATGAGACCTAATCTCAACAGCACTTAGGAGTGCTCAACAAAACATTCCTCGAACAATGATTGTTTTTGTTAATCTACTGATTCTGAATACCTGGTGTGTTTTGAGAATGACCCTCTCCAGTTCTCACTCTTAAAATTCCTGTCTAGCCATGCTCTCATACAGTTTAATGTTTTAACAAAAGACAAAAAGAAAACAAAGACATTGTTCCATTACAGTGCAGGTAAATGGAGGCTATAATGCCAACGAAATTGCATAAGAGGAAGACATGAAGACGACTGAGAGAATTTCTGTGCAACTGCAAAGAAAGCTGTAGAAACAACACATTTTTAATACATGACTGAGGTAGTTCTTCAACTTCTGCTGTAAATTTGTGAGTGACTACATGTCTGACACAATGTAGTAAAGAAAATAATATTTACCTCATCAAAGATGCGGTTCTTGGCTCTTATAAGTGCAGCATTAAGGAAGTTGATCCAGGCCTCCTTTTCCTCAGGACTCACAGTAAGGAAGATTAGATTTGGGGCCTAGAACAGAAATCCTAAGAATCAGTGATTTCATATAAACTGAATTAAGAAGCAGCTGTGCAAACACATATTGTACAATTAAACAAGATCTGACTGCTGTAAAACTGAAAAGGAAAGGCTGGCTTAAATTGCTGAAAACTTTTGAACAATTTCTTAAAAATATACATAAGAACTTTGTGTAGTTTTGTCATCAGCAACTATATTTTTTTTGAATGGAGTTGTGTTTTCTATAGCAGTTTCAGCTAAACCACATAACAGTATTGCTATAACAAAAATTTACTTCTGTTGTTTCACTCAGTATTATATTTTTGCAGTTTAATCATGTTCTCCTCCTCACTGTCCCACTAACCATGTCAGTTCTTGTCACAGCCACGTGTTATAGTTCACTCTTCATTTTCAACCCGATACTAACACAAACCACCAAATATCCCCACCTGTCCCAAAATGGCAGAAATTTTCACTTCCATGGTATGCTGCCTTGAGACATATGGAGGGTGACCTGCGTGTGGCTGAGGTAAAATGTGTAGGACTTTTATGGTGGGAGGAGGCAGGTGTTTTGGCTCACTCAGTGCTGACAGGACCCCATTCCTGCTATGTTCCCCCATTCCCCAAATGCAGTAATGTTTTCCAGCATGCTGATACCCCTTACACCATCCCTCTCATATCATTCATATCATGCCAGATATGCCACCTGACCTCCAATGAGCATCACAACAACAGGGATTACCCATAATCCTTAGGAATAAACATTATCAGAGGTGCTTAATGCTACTTAGCTCAGTCAGATTATTAGGTGCCTGAGTAAATTGGTGTTCCTGGCTCCCTGGCACTGCAGACCAGAATAATCAAATGACCATTAATGTTTTTATTCTATACAAAGTCACAGTCATCGTCAGCTATCAGCCCAGCAGAAACTGTCTGATCACAACTGCTATGCCGATATATCCCCTAATTGTCCTGGCAACAGCATCACATGTGAGGAGCAACAAACTAGTGAGGAAACAAAAGAGCAGATAAGACAGTTAATGGTGAAAGCAAACCAGATCAAGAGAGTCCACCACCTGACCAGTTAAAGGTGGCTAACAAACTGGTTTGTTTAACTGTTTGGTTTATGAGGTAGGTTCATCACACAAGTAGTTTGTTTTAGCTTATTTAAATATTCTGTTAACTGAACTCAGGCCTGGGGGCACTGTCTGGCTAAATGACTTGCTCAGAGTCTCACAGCAGGCAAAGAGAGACTGAAAGAATATAGACTATACGATTGTGCTCATTAAAAGTTTGTAGCTTTAATCCTCTGTTAAACTTCCAGGCAATTACAATGACAGTATAATATGGAACTACAGTATTATAACAGAAAATGGTGAATTACCATTTACAGGAATTACTCAGGACAGACCAATGGTCATGCAAGATGGCAGCAACAAATGAACAGTTAAACAGCATGTTTTAAGTAAGGGGTAAAACAGCTTGGTAGCATTTCCACAGAATATATCACCTATGCACAGGCTAGTTAAGTAAGACAATAAATGCAAGCTGGGAGTATATTATGTATAGTTATAAGCACTCAGACCCTCACAGAGACTGGGAGAAAAATCATAATAGGTATGCAAGATTCATAAATGAATGAGCAAATTTCTTTCAAACACAAAATAAATCTGTAAATTTGCAGGTGAATTAGAAATTTAGTGTATCAAATTAAATGGAATATCCATATAATAATAATAATAACAATGGTTAAATTAGTGCCATAATTTCATGGTATTTATTAATACCAAAGGAGCACAGCATGTTTATCCAGTTAACATATTTATTCTTATTCAATTTATGTTACTATACTTCCCCTTTTGTGATCCCTGTAAGGCTTATGCACCAAATTCATGAAGCCTCAAGCTAAACACCAGCCCACTGTAGTAAGAATGCAGCCAGATTAAGGAGAGGAAGGCTGTCATGTCCTGCATCTGCACTGGTCTCAACTATATGCTGGCAGCATGTTAATGATCCAGAAGTGTACATATATGTTGTTATAAGCTGTAATCCAGAAGCAGCTGTGATTCCAGATATGCAAATGATTAGCTGGTGTCTGCCCAAAGGATACCCATAAACCAATATGCTAGAAGTCCAATCACCCCCCCTCCTTCACACAGTACATGGAAGTGGCATATCTGCAGGTCCCAAATGCCCCCAGGCAGAAGTACTTGTATGGGAACAGAATCACTGGTACTACAGTATGCACAAGTAATTCAGGCAGTAACTTGATAGCTCAGAAACTACTATAATAATGACAACTGATCAGAACACTACAGTAACACTTACTTTAACTGTGCAGATCTAACAAGAGTTCTGCTTTTTTTGGGAGCAGGGGCTCCCCTCCACCCCTTCACATACCCAGAACTTATATGTACCAACTCCATGGCTGCACAACATTGAAAAAAAGGAGAAACTCCTTTAAATAGCATGTAGAAGTCTCATGCAATCACTGTTTCAACTCTAAAAACAGTAAGTGGTTTCTCCACACAGAAAATGGGTGCATCAGGAATGCTTTTTTGCAGTAATATATACAAACATACATATACAAACACATATGACGACTCATGCAGTGAAACCTCCTGTCAAGAATAGGGGTAACGTTTCCAGCTTTATGACATACATACTGCAGCTATAACACAAATGTCCGTTGATGCTACTGCTACATACACATGCACCAGATACAGAGACAAGGGTTAAAGGGGTGCCCACTATAATGGGCAGCCATGTGTGACACAGCACAGAAATGTCATACATCTTCTGCCAGGACTGTTTTTTTTTACTAGGTGTACTGACAATTATACTACAGAGGAAATACTAACTGACAAATGTTGCTACAATGCCACGTGGCCAAGTGCAGTCATGAGTACCAAGAAGCAGGAGACATAATATGAAAGTAAGCAACACAGATTGTTTCCTTCATGCCTACAGTCTGACACTCATTCTCACTGATGACAGACATACCAGTATGCCCATACAGTCTGACCCCCCCCCACTCTCACTTATGTCAGACACGTCAGTATGCACAGAGAGTCTTACACCCACTTCCAATGATGTCAGACACGTCAGTATGTGCATATGGTCTGACACTCTCTCACTAATGTCAGACATGTCAGTATGTACATACAGTCTAACACCCACTTTCACTGATGTCAGGCACAACAGTATGTACATACAGCCTTACACCCACTCCCACTGATGTCAGGCATGTCAGTATGCACATACAGTCTGACACCCACTCCTACTAACGTCAGACATGTCAGTATGCACATACAGTCTGACATCCACTCTCACTGATGTCTGACATGTCAGTATGTATATAGAGTCTGACACCCATTGTTACCGATATCAGACATGTCAGTATGCACACAGACCCAAAGATTGAGTGGAATGACATGCAGTCCTGATCATGTTCTTCATTCATCCTTTTTTACAGTGCATGCTCACCACACAGCAGTAGCACACCTATGACTCCCGAATGCACCATCCTTCTATCTGGCTACAAACTCCTGTGGTCATTTCACACATGTTGATCATTAAAACATACTACAAACAGTAAGGCAGATAGATATAGTTGCATAGTCTATGCAAAAGCTTTACTTCTGTTCACCAGTTCTGGGTGTGTTAAGTAAATAAATAGGTTACTCTGCGTGTCTGCATAAGAACAGTTGTGAAGTGTACTTATCTGGTCAAGCAGTTCCCTATTTCACAAAGTATCACACAAGGCGCTCTTCAGCATGTGAGGGAGGACAGATAAAGATAACAACTACAAACCACCACTTTATTAACAAGCATATTTCTATCTCTACATGCTGTACACATGGGTTTGCTATGGGAACCTAAAGTATATCCCCCCACAGAAACTGGATGAATCACAGCTCCTAAAATTGTAGGTGATACTTGTTGCAATATTTTCCCCATATGGGAAATATCATTCCCACCCACTCTTTTATTTATATATACTAACTTCATGGTTACACAATTGCAAGAAAAAGTGAAACATGGATCAAAAAACTGTTCACAAAACAGCAGCTATATCTAAAACATTCTGGGATACTAAAATTTGGGGAGTTGAGATCAGACAGACATTACATTCTTCAGTCACCATTCATTGAATGACAGATCTCCGTTGCATGCCTCATCTCCAAACAGGATACAGCTGTCCCAGGAAAGTCAGGAAAGTCAGCTACAGTTTTATATATTATGTTATCTCACTCCTGTGCTTGTTACAGATACATGATCCAGTGGCCCATTCCATGCATCCTAAATCTGTTAGCTGGAATGACTGTTCCACGGTATCCAGAGACAGCAGCTTGTTGTTTTATGTCATGCAGTATTTCCTATTACCCATGCTATCCTAAGTGTTTCATTATTTTCTCGTAGCCCTGAATGCCAAAGTAATTGCTTGGAGCACCAATCACATTATCCCATCTTCTCTTGGGTTTTTCCACCTTTAGATACCTTCTTATATCCAGGCACCCCCATTTCTATCCTAGCAATCAACACAGTCAACACCTTAAGCCCTCTGTCAATGGCCTTAATCAGTTCCATCCCCAACCACCCCAGCTCTCAGACTAACAGCTCCCAGACCTTGCCCTATAATTCTCTGCCAAGTGGGAATAACATTAAATTCCTCCACACCAGCATCTATTACAGTAGTATGACTCAAGAATTTTCAAAATTTGCAAGCAAATAATGTCAAGGAGTCAAACACAGAGCTAGCAGTTTCAAGGCAGTCATTACAAGCAACCAAAACTACATCATAATCAAGTCCCAACAACACCTGAAATGCAGAGTAATAAATATAGGCTAAATGTGTGTATATATATATATATATATATATATATATATATATATATATATATATACATATATATATATATATATATATATATATATATATTAAAAGTATGTGCTAGCACAGAACAAGTGCAGAAAAAGTTATTCAAGAACCTGGAATTGTTGGGGAAAGGTACAAATATACAAGGGGATGGAAATTTGTAGCAGAAACTCAGAAAGAGATTAGAATACCATAACCATATGTCAACACACTCCTTTTCACAAGACAATGATGGTTTACTTGACGGTTTATATGCTCTTTGTAGTAATCACCAAACAGTCTTCATGGTGGTTAGGCCTGTTTTCCCTCTTATGGCTTGTTTCTCAGAAAGCCTCACCAATGCAGTTATACTAAAGGTTTGAAACAGTTATTTTTTTATCAACTCATTTGAAAATACACACTGGTAAATGCCTCCTAATTTCATCTTTCTGAAATATATAACCTTTGTTAGCCTCAGATAAGACATCTGTTAAAAAAGGTAATTCTTAAATTATAACAGTTATAGAACATGTATCCCTCAGTTCACTTAATGCAAGTCTATGCATGCTCCTTCCCGATTTTGCATAGGTTGACTACAAGCCTTCGTTTGTTTGCGAATAATAATAAGCAGTTTTTGTCAAAGAGAAAGGAGAGTGAAGCTCATTCAGTAGGATATAACAATGGTTACTCACGCATTAATACCTGTAAGAAAAGGATTAATGCAAAAAAGCTGAAAGACAAACAACAACAACAACAATGCAGACCAATCCACCTTGATTCAAAGCACAGAATCTGCAGATGCCCTGTGTAGTTAATGCAAGGTGAAGCTAGCAGGAGAAAAATAACTTAGCATGGTCATAAGTATTAACAGTAGAAGCTGATGGCAGTGTTAGCATCTGCAAGAACTGAATTAACAAGTGCATTACAATACAGGCTTGCTTAAAAGACAGAAAAGGTTCTGTACAAAAATGTATATAATAACAACTGGAAAAATGTTCAGCTTTGGAAGCTTTATCTTACAAGGACACTAATTCTGCAAGTCTGCAAGCAGTAGTGACTTGAATATAGAGAGGTACGGAAAATAAACATTATGAGAGATGGCTTAATATTGACATGTATGAAGGGTAAATATTAAGACAGCCCACTGAATACAAACAGGAATGGAGAATAAGTATTATGAGACCACGAAAGATATGAGCTGGTGTGGAGAATAAACATCATGACAGCTAGATGACAGCCCACTGAATACAACCTGGAATGGAGAATAAGTATTATGAGACCATGATAGATATGAGCTGGTACGGAGAATAAACATCATGACAGCTAGAATAAAGAAAGAGTTTGGTCTCATTCAGATGAGAAGAGACAGAGGTGCTTTTTCAGAGGTATGTTGATTCATTTAGGAACTGCAAAATGAACAGAGACCATCCATCTGTATTCATCCATCCAGCCAGCCTTCCATCCATCCAACTTCGGTATCTTCTGTATCGGATTTTGAGTTGTAGGGATCCAGAGCCATTACAGTAAGAAAAAATATTCATAAAAGGTGATGATCCCACCAAGGGGCATAATCGTAACAAGGGTGAGGCAAATAGGGTGGGTGCCCTAGAGCCAGGTTGATTCACTTAGGAACTGCAAAATTAATAGAGACCATCCATCCGTATTCATCCATCCAGCCAGCCTTCCATCCATCCACTTTCAGTACCTTCTATATCTGCTTTTGGGTTGCAGGGATCCAGAGCCATTACAACAAGAAAAATATTCATAAAAGGTGATGATCCCACCAAGGGGCATAACCGTAACAAGGGTGAGGCAAATAGGGTGGCTGCCCTAGAGCCAGGTTGTTAGGGGGCACAATCAGCAGTTACATATGGGATGTGAGTTCAATTAGTAACCGTAACACTGTGCTTATGCAAACTATTTGCTACATTTCTGAGTCTGCTATTTTTTCCCACCCATCAAACTAGAGTTAAGGGGGTGGCAGACAGCCTTGCTCTGCCAACAGGCACAGTCTTAAGCAGATAGGAAAAATAAGGATGAAAAATCAGGAGACATTACTTCACTATGAAGATGATCTTTAAGTAGATCAAACTGCCACAGAAACTGATGGGAGATGACTATGTCAGATGAAAACACATAAAAAGGCAGATTATACCACAAAAAGTAAACTGAATGTTATTATTCAATGCACATATACATCTCAGGAATAATGCTTTTTAAACCGAACTGACTGGAAATATTCTGTTTGCCTGTATACAGCAGGACATGAGATAAATTTGTATTATTTACTTAATTTTTCAAGCATTTCCCTGTTCTAGTACTATCCTCCACTTTGATTTATTGCTACTCTACATTACTTGTAGATGCCAGAGAAAGCTAAGAAGGAGAGAGAGAGAGAGAGAGAATGTGTGATTGACACCCTGTGATAAATGAAATGACAAGGATTTTTCAAAGACAATGGTAAATTACAACACACACATGCATTCATGTGTGAGATTCTTCATCATAAGCTTGATCCACATACTGTGAATAGGTTCATAGGTTAGTACTAAGCTAACTGCCTTTGCCATTTTAAGCCTAGCCAATTATACCTTGTGAGACTCAAATGCCGCACTTTGTGTTTGTAATGCAAACACCTTAACCATTAGGCCACCCTCCCAGTGGATCAGTCTATCTATTTTTGTCTGCTTACCTACTACAGATTTATAGTACCCCTTTAGCTCTGATTTGTTCTTGGTGCTGACCTTATTTTGATTAACTTCTCTTTTTGCAAATATGCCTTTGCTAATTTAATTTGTTGCCTTCAACCAAAGAAGTAGATGCAATCAGTTTGTTTGGATCACTACCTTCTCCTTGTTAAGGTCAAAAATAAATAAATGAGGGGGTGTTTAAAAGAAAGTTTAAAGGTTGTGGTATCTTTAAGGGTGCTCTGCATGGAAGATGGCAATGCTACAACAACTTGCAGCTTCAAGGCAGTCTGGGGACAACAGGTGCCAAAGGTCAGCAGTAACCATGTGCAGAAAGAACTACAACAGATAACAGAACTGAAGTTCAAAAAGCATAGTCTGTAAACACCTAAACAATGACCTAAATGTGTCAAGACCTACTGGATTTGTTAATTCGGTTATTAATGAGTCATCAATTCTACTGACCATCAAAAATATGTTATTTGTTACGTTCAAAATGGAGGGAGAGTCAGAAAAATACATACAAATGCATTGCAACTCCTTCTGAAGGACTAATTTGAAAGTACTAAGAAGCCTGTGGGACAGCTTGAGGCAGTATTCATTTACAACAGGAAATCATGCCAAACACATTTGAGGCACTTTTCTTATTGGATAAACAAGGCACTAGATGAGAAAGATGAATAAACACGTGGTCTATTTAGGCCTTAGCAGGGCATATGACATGGTATCACATAAAATGCTGTGTCTGAAGAGCATCTGTATACTAATCCCTTGCAGGGATTACACAGATGATCTGGAGTGTGTCCTAGACAGCAGTATGGATACAACTACTAATACATAGCAGGTTAAATTAAGTGTAATTCATTTATTTCAAACATTGACAATCCATGGGTCCAGGCTTCATCCAGTCTTCTTAGGGCCTTTACAAGTGACCATGTAATGGGCCAGAAAGAAAAAAAGGTTAGATAATTTTTGCTGATTGCATGCAGCTATTCTAACCCCTTTTACAACAACAAACACATACTGCCATCTACTTTTAACCCAAGAAGGCACACACTTCTTTTCTGCGGGTATTTTCCCGATGACTGCAGTAAAATGCTGTCTCCAAGCCCAAATTTGATATTGCAGTGCATGTCTTACTATGGTGTACAGTTGTTTCACATTATAGTACGGCACTGTCTCATTATGTAAGCATTGCAGTGTTTTATTATGTAAACTGCGGTTTTTGCTATGTGCCTTTTAGTCATTTATTTTTCTAATACCTGCAAATATTGTCACCAAAGGTCACCAAGTGACAGTGCAACTGCTGCACAAACACACACATACCTACAGGAAATTTAGAGTATTAAAAGTTCATCTAACAGTATGCCTTTGGATGTCAGAGGAATCTACTGAAGACCCCTAGTGAAAAAAGGGAGGGCATGCAGATTCCACACAGAAGGCACTCTATCTGAGAATCAAACTGAAGAACCAGCTGCTGTGAGCACCAATGTGCACTGCAGTGCCACTCTACTGCATTGCTTCTCTATGTAGCTGCAATATTGTCTTGCTGTTTATCTATTATATTGTCACAGAATGTAGTTAGATTGACACTCTCTCTAAATACTATACTGTCTCATTCTGTAAAAGCACTACTACTCACTATGTAACAACAACTGTGTCTTTCATATGTAAGTAATACACTACTTCACTGCAACAGTATTATATTCTTTTATTCTGCAGATGCATCACTATTTTACCACGCACTGTACAACTACTGCACTCACTATGTAACTACTGCACTGTCTCACTATGTAACTGTTGCACTGTCTCACTATGTAACTACTGCACTGTCTCACTATATAACTAATGCACTGTATCACTGTGCAGATACTTTAGTGACTTACTGTCTAGCTACTGCACTGTCTCTCTGAAGAAATGTTGCACATTCCCACATAGTAAATGCTGTACTATCACACTGTAGCAACTACATTATTTCAGTAAGAATTCACTGCAGTTTCACTGTGCAACTACTATTCTCTCTCTTTCAATACGTAAATACTGCAATGTCTCACTGTGCCACTGCTACACTGTCTCATTGCCTAAAACAATACTGTTTCACTGTGCACCTACTACACTACCTCACTGTGTAAGCAGTGCATTCTTTCATCATGTAACTAATACATCATCTCACTATGGAACCACTGAGTTGTCTCAGTGTGTAAATACTGCACTGTCTCACTGCATAACTTCAGCACTGTCTCACAAAGTAACTACTGCATTAAGTGAGTAAGTACTACATTATCTTACTGTGTAACTGCTGGAAAGTCTGAGTTTGTAAATACTGTATTGTTTCATTATATAACAACTGTGCTTACTGAGTATGCAAACTGCACTATCTCACTGTGTAATAATTACACAGTCCAAGTATGCAGCTATTGCACTATCTCACTGTGTAACTACTACACTGTTTCGCTATGTAAATACTACACTGATTAACTCTATAAATATAACACCATGCCACTGTGTAAATACTGCAACTGTCTTAATATGCAACTACTGGACCATCTGAGGGTGTAAACAATTTGCTATCTCACTGTGTAGCACTGTCTGCACTCTCTCAGGGTACAAATATTGCTTGCCTTGCTGGGTAACTATTGTATCATGTGTGGAACTACTGCACTGTTTCACTGTGTAAATAATGTCTTACAGCACAGCTATTGTACTTTGTCACTTTGTAAATGCTGCATTGCCACAACATGTAACCACTGCACTTAGTGTGTAAATACTGCACTCTCACTGTAAAAATATGGAACTGTTTTACTCTGTCAATACATGACTATCTCACTGTGTAAATATTGTACTCTCTGACTGTGGAATGACTGCACACTATTGCACTCTTTGGATAAAACAAAAAAATGCTCCAGTTATTTGGTTGCCTTCTGTGTCACCCTGTTTCAATATGTAAAAACTGCACTGTCTCATTTGTAACTAATGCAATGTCTCACTGTAATATTGCAGTATATCATTATGTGAATACTATACATACAGATCTCACTGTGTATCTAGTACAGTGTTTTGTTATGAAAGTACTGTGCTAACAACTTTACTGCCTCACAGTGTAATGGCTGCAATGTCAGTGTCTGCATTGCAGCCATTACACTGTGAGGCAGTAAAGTTGTTAGCACAGTACTGCAATGCTATGTAAATACTGCACTGTCTGTGTGTAAATACTACACTGCAATGCTATGTAAATACTGCACTGTGTGTAAATACTACACTGCAATGCTATGTAAATACTGCACTGTCTGTGTGTAAATACTACACTGCAATGCTATGTAAATACTGCACTGTCGGTGTGTAAACACTACACTGTTATGTTATGTAAATACTGCACTGTCTTAGCATGTAAATACTACTCTGTTTCACTGCATAAATGCATCACCACTTCCCTTTGTAAATGGGCAACTGTCTCATTATTTTAATACTTCACTATCTCCTTCTGTAAATACCAGTGCCATATTCAAAGGCTGCATTCTAAATACATCACTGTCCCACTAAATGCATCGAGACTTCTGCACTGTACCAGTGCGTAAATACTGCACTGCCTTTTTGTATTATTTCCATACTAGAGTCTAAATACTGATTTCTCATAATGAGCAACTTCTTTACTATATCACTGTGTAACTACCACTGTCCCTTTACATTAAGTACTAGACTGTTTACATATTGCACTACCTCTCTGCATAACTTCTACATTGTCTCATTGTTTAAATATAGCACTGTCTAACTGTATAACTACTGCACTCTCTTTTGAAGTAAGTACTGCATTGTGTTTGTAAATACTGTACTATCTCTATGCACAGTGTCTGCACTGTTTCATTTTTCAAATACTGCACTGTCCACTGCACAAGCACTGCACTATGTCACTATGTAACTATTGAACTATTTTATTGGGAACCTAATGCACTGAATATGTAAACACCATATATCTCACTTTGTAACTACGTCCCTCAGTGTGAGCCATAGTGTCTTATTGTGAAACTACAACACTATCTCACTGAGTGAATACTGCACTAACTCAGTATGCAAATGATGTTCAGTATGTAGCTAACAAACTGCTTCAATGTGAATCTACTGTTTTTTCTATGTAACTAAGCACTGTCTCACAGTGTAATGACTGTACTGTTCACTGTGCCACTACTGCACTGTCTGAGGTTGTAACTACAGCACTTTCACTGTGTAACTATTGCACTAGCTGAGGTTGTAACTACGGTACTGTCTCACTTTGTAACTACTGCACTTTCACTGTGCAATTATTCCACTAGCTGAGGTTGTAATTACAACACTGTTTCACTATGGAAACACTATACTGTGTCAGGATATGAAGGGTGCACTGTCTGACTATTGTAGTATTTTAATGTGCAAATACTACACTGTATCATTCTACAACTATTGCACAGATTTACCCAGTAACAACTGCCTGGTCTCATATAATTACTGTACTGTATGCAACTACTGAACTGTCTGCATGTGTAACTCTTTCATTGTCACACTGCATAACTACTACAGTGTCTCAATGTGGAAATGCTGCACAATCTCATTGTGTAACTTCTGAATTGCCTCACTGTGCAATTACTACATTGTCTTTGTACATAATCACTTTACTCTCTCACTGTGTTACTGCCACACTGATGGTGCAAATACTACATTATTTCACTGTTCACTGTGTAATTATAGCAGTGTCTCACTGTGTACTAATGCACTGCCTCAGTGTGCAGCTTACTGGACTGTCCCACTGTGCAACTAGGGCACTGCCTCGGTTTGTAAATACTGCACTGTATCATTCCAAAAGCACTGCACTGTCTCAGTGAATGACTGCGTCCCTATCTGAATATGTAGCTTCTAAACTGTCTCGTGTACAAATATTGCACTGCTACAGTGTGCAACTATTTTACTGTATTCATGAGTAAATAACTGTACTATCTCTCTGTACGAATACTACACTGTAAAAAGGGCAGCATCTCTTTATTATGTATTTTTTCTTTTATAAGAGGTAATGAGACCAGTCAACACGTTTCTATCCATTTAGGGTTAATCTAAGACAATGAAATATAAAACACGTGTTCCCATGATCCCAAATTCTTCCACATTTCTAAATTCTGCAGAATTGTGCTTTAATAAATTTTGCTCTGCAGCTATATGAACAATAGACTTCATATTCTGAGGGTCTACAGACACATACATTGCACTTATTCTTAAAAAAGAAACTGCTGTCACCATCACGGACATAAGACACTGTGGTCTTTCTTTCTCGCTGATCAGTGGCATCATTTGTGGCTTTCCTAACAAGATACCAAGTTCATTGCCCTGGGCTGTATTGTACATGGTGCTGATGAAGACCACACTAAATGACTACGATGGCCTGTACGCCCTTCATAAAATCTAGCAACATGAGTGTCTGCTTGTGCATAAGGTGGGGTGGGGGGTTACTACTACATGAGATGTTATGAATTTAATTTTACACACAGACGCACAGCAAATGATAACATACCCTATGTGGGGGTGGCATAATGGTCAAGGCGTTTACCTTATAGATACAAGGTACAGGTTTTGATTATCACCTTTGGGAACCATGGCTAGGCTTAAAAACACCCTCCTCTGGGATCATTAACCTAAAAATCACTCATGAACCTATGCAAGAACCATATACTAAGGAACCATAATCTGAAACGAAACAATTAATGTTTTAATTCATTAAGCAGGAACAATATATCAGTTTTTATCCACTGATGTATATAACCACCTGTCGCTGATTTGCTAACTTTTAATGTAACTATATTACAGCTATACTGCATACTTTTTATTTTGGTACCATTCCCCTGGCATGGGTCACAGCTGAAAAGCATCCTTGGACCAGTATTACCAAACATTATCAAACATAATAAACAAATAAATAAGTAAACAAAATGAACACATAGCCACTGGGTTAAACAGGCTATATTTCAACTCTTAAGTTATTCTAAAGTATCCCCTAGTAGGGTCAAAATGTGTTCAGTGCTACAAAGTACCATACAATATTTCCTTACAGGCCTGAGGGCTTAATTCTTTGTTTTCTAAAAAGTAGTTAAGAAAGTGATGGTAACAGTATATGTCACTTCAATTACACTTACTCAGACTTTACCCACAGCTATTGAATAAATACCAAGAGGCTGTATCAGAAAAAAGTCTACAGCTAAGTAATTTATGTTTTCAGTAAAGAACATCTTTTAAAGAAAATGTTAGTAAACAAGAAGCTTCAATATCAGTCCCCAAGTACAATAAGCAAATGTTCCGTATAGAATTTCAGTAAATTATTTGCAATTCAAATCAACAAATGCCTGATGCTTCAGCCAAAGGGGGATTATAAAACACTCAAACACCAATCAACTCAAACACCTGCTAAACACTTTTAAAATCTGTTTTAAAAGCCATGCAAAGTGTAACAGATGTATCAAAATATATCCATGCTTCAAAATACCATCTTCTAATTCCTCTCTCTCTCTTTTTTCTTATTCCCGTCTGCACTTTCTGTAAACTATCCTTACCTTAGAAAATGCAGCATTAATGTTGGACATACAGTCACTTCTTTATTCCTAACATATATTTAACCTACACTTATCCCAATTTTGATGCATTTTGTATTTCACTCACTTACTGGAAATTTTCTCTTTTCTTGACCACAGTATGTAGAGCAGAAGTTGGAAAAGGAGTTTTATACAATTAGCGTGGATATGTTCCCACCTTAATGTTGATGCCCCACTCCAAAACTACAGAAAAAACTCATTCTCCATGGAGAAAAACTTTAATAAAATACATCAGTTCATAGCTCTTTCTCCAGGTCTACACTACCATTGCCAGGTCTTAATAAAAGTCAAATGGCTTCCTACCCAGCAGAAAGCAGACCTGCTTCTGGGTACCCATCATACCTCTCAGCTGAACAGATTTTTGCAGAATGTCCAGATTTTGGCCTCATATTTTTGCTCTGTTTCTCATAAAATTGTATTTTTCTGACAAAACATTGAGGACTAAAGTCAAAAAATAATGGCACACATTTGAATTTCAGACATCAATTCTAATGCATAACATGTTATTCTGTTCACTTTCAAAGTTTGTAAGAGCAATATTTAAAAGGTGTACCTATTTTAGACCTTTGTCCCCCATTATTTGTGCCTTTGTCCAGATTTCTTGCTCTAACAGGATGAGCGGTATGGTACCCCTCTTTATAAACTGCTTTAATTACATCTACTTCTCATTACAAAGGAAGGATGTCAAGCCAGCATTCTCAAGATTATACCATTTTGCCTTTACACAAGCAGTATGTTAATGCAACATTCCCAGTACACCCTTAGGTCACTCCCTGCAAATGGTTTATCATTTCACACCTTTCATAAACTTGCCTGGAGTGACCACGACTTTTCATTGATTCCCAGAAGTAGGACATTGACTACAAAACCGTAAGTAAGCTTATCAGGAGCAAAGCCTGGAGACTGCACTATAGTTTTAAATTCCAATCAGCTCTGATCATCATAAACATGTTTAGATTTTGTGGATTTCAAAAGGATGTTGGCTGTCCAGACTGAGCTTGATTTTACTATTACTGTACCACAGATATTGTTTTCCATATGCAAGGACCCTCCGAGAACATGAGGATATTTGTTTTATGCTAGCATAGAGAAGCTTTGTGAGCTTTGTACATCACACAACTCTGGATTACTCTAAATATGAGTTCTTACGTACTTGTCATGATGTTTTTCTAATGTACCTTAGTTGTATTTTAATTTCTGCACATCTCTTGAGCTGTTTGGATACTATAATCCACAGCTAACATGTTTATTTTTTGTAATAGCTATATCTGTTTTTAGCCAGGGCCCTGGTTAAAAAAGCTGTTCGATAACACATCCTACCCAGCTGGTCAATATAAAATCTTTCTGTTTAAATCTTTAACATTCAGTGTTTGACATTTTAGTACATACATACATATTTTTCCTCTGATTTGTCTAATAAATTTTGAAATCTAGAGAATATAATTTTCAGATGTTCTTACTCATTCCAAACCAGAAAATCAAAATATTCTGACTATTTTTATATTCACCACTAAAGTACATAGAAACTACCATGACAAAACTTTAATTTTAAATGTTGCAGGCTGTTCAAGCAGAGTACCATGGTCAAAGGTACGCTGGAAAGCAAAAATGGCTTCTTTATTATGCAAACTCTACTGCATGTTTAAAAGCCAGGCTTAGAATAGTAGAAATGGCTCTTACTATCCAATTCTGGGAAACTAAGATGGGGACAGATAGTATGGAGGATCAGCTGACTTGGACTGAATTGACTCCCTGCATAATAATTTGGTCAGATGTGTATATGCTATGCTTTATATACCTTAGGAACATTTGTGGCACCTTGACAATGTTTATGATACAGCAAAACAAACTGAGGAACAACTAACAACAATAAAATGCACTGCAAATCTGGTCTGGCAACCCACAGGTACTTTCGCTGTGAAGTTCCAGTACATAAAATGGTACTTCATCTGTAATGGACTTATTGCACTGCCTTAGAAAACATGATGTACAAAATCAGCACATCCATTCTTCATTTTCCTCTTCCAGCTAAAGCACTGTGAGAAAATTCTTTTTACAATGAACTTCCCTTGCCCCTTTCATAAACATAAGTATGCAACTACATTTACAGACTGCGTGCAGCTGCCAAGAACTGGGTTACTGAGTGTCAGAACAGGAAACTTCTGTCAGTCCTTTTTACACTCTGAACTCTTTCTTATCTATATGGCTCTTATGTTTATTATTTCTGAAAGGGATACGTTTTACTACTACGTTCTACTCTAAGAATCCAGCAACTGAATATTAACTCAATAGGCTGCCATACCCTACATTATCTTGTCTGAAGCTTTCAACCTTTTCATTCAAGAACGAGGGACAGAACCAAAAATAATCAAAGACAAAGGTCCACAAATTATGGACACTTAAATGTTGGTATTGTTTACTAATTGGCTAATTCTAAACATGCCCTTAGTGAACTTTGAAAACCTTTGCGTTGCTGCAGCCTATCTACCACCGCCATCCAATAAACACAAATTTCAAGCACTGACTAAACAAATTCTAGATCATTCTCCGTCCCCCTGCCAAAAAACATACAATAATCCCAGAAGACTTTAACATAAACATCTTTAACCCTTTTCACTCTGAT
The DNA here is from genome assembly GCF_019279795.1 of Protopterus annectens. NCBI lineage: Eukaryota > Metazoa > Chordata > Ceratodontiformes > Protopteridae > Protopterus > Protopterus annectens. The sequence goes on from NC_056737.1 coordinate 1,827,724,320, forward strand.
TCAAATAAGGTATATGCAGACCTTCGTCTCATTCAGCTCATTAAAGAACTTGCCAGACTTAAATTCAGTTCTGGCCAGCAATACCATATGAAAAGCAGCCCTACATAAACCTCTGCCTAACTCAAAAGCAGCCTCAGATTTCACAGTAACATCAGTTCTTTTCTACTAGGGAAAAACCTTGACAAAGTTAATCAATGCTTATATCAAAAATGACACTGTCTTATCATGTCTATATGATGTTTTGGCAAGTCAGAGTACAATGACTGCCATTTGGGCCCTTACAGATTAACGTCTTTACAAATGTGTATAAAGGTAATCAAACAGGAGCAGTATTTACTGATTTTGATAATGGATTTGATTTAGCAGATTATAACCTACACTATCACAGACTCTCTTAGCAACAGATATTAAGTGGTAGTTACTAGACTTACAGTCCATTGGAACACTGAGGAGTCTAGCCCAAATTCCCAGTTATCCCCAAATGCTGTCTGGTTGAGTGACTTGCTCAAGGTCACATGGTAGGCAAATGACGGCTGAGGGAATCAAACCATCTAACAAAGTAACTGCAACTCACAGTATTAACCATCTATGGCAACTGCTAGATGGCTAAGCGAAAAAAAAAAATTCAGGTTGGATCAGGCAGTTCTTATCTAAGAGAAAGTTGTAAGTTAAGATTGGCTCGTTGTGCTTTTACTGCTGTTGATTACAATTTTCATCAGTAACCTCTGCACTAACCTATACCCTCATTACCAATACTTCTGTATTCAAACAACATAGTTGTATATAGGTCAGACCACTCCTCACAAACTATAAACAAAGCTATTAGAATACATGCAGAATCTGAACACTTAGCTTACAGAATAGCAACTCATCTTAAAATCCAACCTGTTCCATCGGGACTGTATCAACATTCCATTACTTGGCGCTCTGACTAGCTCAGAAGTTACATTTTTATTACCATGTGGTAACCAGGACTAGCAAACTACTCTTTTGTGTGGGAAATATCCCATTTCTTATCTCCAGAAAGTACAGCCTCCATAGGGAAAAACATTTTCATGGTCCAACTCAAGTATGGCCTTCCCCTCTTAGCAGCAGTCACTAAAAACAAATACTATTTTCTACGTTAACATTAACAAAATCTGCTGCATCCTAACAGTCTCCCCTAAACCAGAACTCCATTACTATCTCGTATCAAAAGCTAAATGGCTTCCTGTTAAACAATGCATATAACTACTCCAAGGTTCTCTCCTCTACAAAATGCTAAAGAGATGAAAACATTTAACCATTTTGCTAATCGATACCCCAACTATAATTTCCTCTGTAGATATGCAAACACTCCTTTTCAAACCCTTTGAAGTAAACTCAGAGCCAGTGACCTAAGCTTCTCTATCCTGGCATCTAAATTGTGGGAATCCCCTGCTCTTTCAGCAAGAGACAGTAATTCCTACAATATCTTCAGAAAGCAGTAAAAACGTGCGTCCAACTGACTGCTTTGTGTAAATGTGTTAACAATGATCTTGTATGCTATCTTTCTAAACTCCCACAATGCTTTCAAACTATTACATTTTAAGTAGGAAAGGACTTGATCCTTTCTTCCTTGTCCCCTACCCTCATCTTACCATCTTACTCCCCCTCCTCATGGTACCACTGAAAGAAATAGGGCTACTCCTATTGTTTACATTTATAAGAAGGAAAAAGGATAAAGAAAAAGAAGATAAAAGAGGGAAAGGAAATAAAAACTGGGAAGACAACAAGAGATCTAACAGGTATTCATCATAAATATATATATATATATATATATATATATATATATATATATATATATATATATATATATATGTAGGTATAGCTATATATTCATGCTCAGCTACAACTTGATTCAACATAGGCTGGTAATGAATTTGTTGATTTCTACTCTTGGTGTAAATATAGCTTATCTGAAATAACTTGTATCTGTAAATCTGAATAACTTGCCTATTGCTTATTGTTCTCCATGCTGTCAACATTGCCAAAGTGCATTTTTGCTAGGATTCAGAGAACTCCTCTCTGCCCATGTGAGTTGGCTAATTACAGATAAGAAGAGAAATTAGACTCAGAAACAATTTAAAGTCACTTTGAACAACACTTCATATATGTTTCATTACCATGTTTCTGAATCTAACACTACTGTCAGACCTGGCCATGCCAATATTCTCCCTAGCAGCCACTGTATCATGTTAGCAAAGGTACCCCTCTACAGACAGATTCAGAAACTTGCACAAACAAGCACACATTCACACGCAAGCAAACACACACACACACACACACACACACAGACACACACACACACACACACATACACCAAACCTCCACACTCTTGGTTTCACTGTACTTACCTGCATAGCAAGTACTTCCATTGGAGTGAATAGGTGATGCCATATTTTGACAGCATTCACTTTTTCCTTTGGCTTGTTCGAGTGACTCTCTGAATCCCTCAGATGAATAAGCTAGAAGCCGTGAACATTTCCATGAGATAGCACATTAGTCACTCCCCCAGCTTCTCCAGTGAGACCAATCTCCACATTAAGCCCCCCCCCCCCCCACAAGACGAGAATCTTCAGCTGTACAACATTCCCTGAATCAGGAAAGGTTACCACCATGATGCAGAAAACATCTGAGAAAAGGCTTCTTCATCAATGTAGGCTTTCTGAATTCCTCTTCTTCACTTTGTTCTGTACACTGAGTTTGTACTTCCAGGCTGAGCCTGAAAATGGTCCAGATGGATCAGTGCTCTACTCCAGTTAACAAATACACATAAATAATAACAAATAATTACATACTACAAACCTGACAAAACAAGACACTTTTTATTACACAGATTCTGATGTGTTAGAAATATATAACAGCAATGAGTGTAATGGCACAAAAGTATGAGGGGGCACAAAAATGTTTTTTGTTGACACTAACATTCCCTTTACTAAAATTAAATAACCAGTTGTGTGTCCAGGCCCAATTGACTGTTGATACTATAAATAAAACGTGTTTTACTCAGTATGTCAATTTTTTGATTTGTCTAAAAAAGAATCATTTGAGGAATTATGGTGATTCTCTTTTTGTCAAAACATTTGTGTTTTTCTGTTACATGTTTGCTGGTATCAGAAAGGTTTTTGTCAGGTGTGAAATATATATTTTAAGTGCACTTGAATTGTGTCTATGCTTGTTAAGTGTTTTGTACATTTTTGAGGTTACACTGAGAGATCATGGAACAGTGGAAGATAGGAAATTTCTACTTGCCCCCCTGCTGTGCAATCTCAGAGTCACCCCCCCCTGCTGTGCAATCTCAGAGTCGATATATTAAGAGATGTGGGGAGGCCAGATCCCCTGCAAATACACTGTTATTTTATTGTGTTTTTTGATGGCTTGGAATCCAAGTGGAGTGACATAAACTGAAATGAATATTTACCACGATTTTTGCCTTCTTTTTGTTATTTCCCATTTCTCTTGCCACTGTCCTGACACATGAGCTAAATGCCCGCTTATCAACAAGCCAAAATATACCCACTTTTTCACATGTACCATTTTTCTTTTAGAAATAATTTAATAAATATGCTACTTTTCAAGAAGATCTGATTGTAATTAAAAATGTATTAAAAATGTGCCTGATTTTCTAAACCCAAACCTACCTTACCAGTTTTCTCCCTCAGTTATTCCAGAGTTTATTAATTGTCCACCAGAAATAAACAGTTGCAGACACTCTACCTCATTGTGTCTAGGTATGTGGATACTAGGGCAGTATGTAAGTGATTAGTGTGACTGTCTGTACTTTAGAGTTTATTGTGACAGTGTGTATGTGTGAGTCTGTGTGTGTTTGCTGCCCAGTGCCTGAAATGAGTTACGGCTGATATGGATGGGGAGATCATGAATAAAGAGTGTGCTGGCATTAGATGTACACACGTCTGTCTGCATGCATGTAGG